>NW_009940782.1:1078-3249 GCF_000696875.1 Nestor notabilis | reverse complement strand
GGAGAGCATCTTGCATACGATGATGATGCAGGTCCAGACGGTGGAGAGGCAGGAGGCCATGTGGCGGAAGCGGCAGTAGGGCATGGCGAAGGCCCACAGCAGCACCAGCAAGAAGTTCATCAGCGATACCTGGTGCAGCGGATGCGTCAGCACCACGGGGTGCCCGGCTGAGCCCCCCAACCCCGGTGCCCCGTGGTTGATACCTCCTGCAGGGCCACCCAGACGGCGTAGAGAGCCACCAGCTTGACCATGTGGAGCTCCAGCAGACGCACCACGAAGACCTGCCCGCGGGTCAGCGTGTCCGAGAAGGTCCAACCCAGCACGATCAGGCGCTCCAGCACCAGCCCCCATTTGGAGGGCACTGCGGGGACACAGACTGTCATAGATGGGCTCAGAGGGCACCCCAACACATCCTGGTCTTCTCCCATGCTTGAAGGATGCCCCAATCCATTCCCGCAACCTCCCACATCTGGAGGACAACCCAATTCATCTCGGGTACTCTCCCAGCTCCTTCTTGTCTCAGACAACATCCTAAATCCATCCTCATACCCTTCCCAGGCTTGAAGGACACCCCAATCCATCCCCATACCCTCCCACACTTGGAGGATACCCCAAACCATCCCTGAACACACTCCAACCTGTTCCTGGCTTGGTGGTCACCCCAACCCATCCCTGGATCCCCACACAGTTCGAGGACACCCCAAATCCATCTCCCTAGCCCCTCTGCACCTTCCTGGCTTGGAGAATGCTCCACTCCATCCCCACATAGCCCCCAGCCCCTTCCTGGCTTGGAGGACACCCATCCAACCCCATTCCCCCTATCTGTGCCCAGTACGTACCCTGTGATGCAGTGTCAGCATCACCCATCCCGGCGCTATCACCATCACTGGTCCTGGCGCTGTCAGCAGCAACCACATCCCGCAGAAGCCGGCTCCCATGCAGCTCCTCAGGCCTGTGGGAAGGAGGGCTCAGAGCAGGGATGGGGGGCTCGGGGTGCAGAGGGGTCACCCTGGCGCAGGGCCCTACCTGGGGATGCGGTAGGATGCTGCACTGGCAGCAGGGATGCGCTCCAAGTCCGTGAGGCGCATGAAGGGACGGTGGAAGTAATGGAGCTGGAGGATGCAGGCCAGGAGGAAGAAGCCTGGGATGAGGGTGCTGGAGAAGAGCTCGGAGACGCTGAACTGCTCCAGGCCCAGGTCACCCAGTCTGAGCAGGGAAGAAAGGATCAGTGTGGAGCTGCATCCATCCCACCCTGTGTAGGGATTGAGCTGCCACGCTGGGCTCAACCCCATTCCCCATGCACAGCACATCCCTTGGCTATGCCCTGGTGCCACCACAGGGCTGGCAGCAGCAGGGACCCCTCGGTGGGTTGGGGACACTCACTGCTCATCCGTGAGACCCGTCAGGTTCCTCCAATACATGGGGAAGTCTTCGAATTGGAAGGTGTAGACGGCGATGAGCACCAGCATGGTGTATGCAACCACCAGCCACCAGAAGCACTTCAGCACCTTGCGCCACAGGCTGTAATACACCTGCAGGGATGGGGACATCAGCAGGGCCACACCAGGGATGGGGATGAGGACATGGACGTGCCCTTGACCCCCTTACCTGGAAGAGGGTGACACAGAGGAGGAAGAGGAGCATGTAGACGATCTTGTAGACGACGAGGCGCCCGGCGAAGCTCACCACGATGAACATGCCGGCGCACACACAGATCCAGTACTTGGCATAGAAGTTCCTCACCAGGCCCCCCAGCGCCTTCAGCACGTCCCCCTGACGGCTGCTGTCTGCGAGGCAGGAGGGGGCTGCAGGACATGGGGGGCACCCCGGGTGCTGCCTGCACCCAGGCGATGCTCAGCCCTGGTGGGTGATGGAGGGACCCCTCACCTATGTCCGAGATGGTCACCTCTATGAGCGGGGTGGCCGGGGACGTCCTCGTTAGCAGCTTCTCCTTAACAGACCGCCGCAGCAGCAGCCAGAAGGTGAGGGTGAGCAGGAGCTGTGGGGACAGGCAGTGAGCAGGGACAGCAAGGTGGTGGCGGGGACAGGGATGGGGGCAGCACCGGACTCACCTTAGCGCCCAGATCCAAGCAGGGATATTTGGTGTGTACCAGCCCCAGCTGCTCGAAGCTTATGAAGCCAACACGGGTGGGCAGCTCGGAGGCCAGCTC
>NW_009940782.1:0-540 GCF_000696875.1 Nestor notabilis | reverse complement strand
GGTGCAGAGAGCGATGCCATAGAGCAGGAGGAACGGCGAGCAGAGCATGGCGAAGTGACGCCGGTTCCGCACCGTCCAGATGAGGCAGGACCAGAGCAGCAGCACGAAGGTCAGCCAGCTGTGGTAGGTGATGCTCCACACCTACAGGCAGGCAGGATGCGGCCATTCGCATGGCATCAGGCCGGGGGGTGCCCCCCATGTCCCCCCACTCACCATCATGGCGATGAGGGCGCAGACGTAGCTCTGTTTCATGATGACATGGCCCAGGGCACGCAGGAGCAGCCACTGCGCCGGACGCTTCCTGCCTGGCCATGGGGAGGGGGACTTAGGGCTTGGGGATGGGGGTGCAGTGGGGACAGGCTTACCCGGCTGTGGAGAGTTGCCCATGATGTGCACAGTGCAGTTCTCAGCACCGGTGCCTGGCTTACCAGTGTTGGGGGATAGCATGGGCTGGGGGGACAGAGAGGGCTCAGAGCCCACCCTGGCACTCCCAGAGCACCCCACATCTGTTCCCCCACAGCTTGGGCATCACTTGGGGGG
>NW_009940781.1:0-29250 GCF_000696875.1 Nestor notabilis | reverse complement strand
CATGTGCGGGAACACCGGGACATCCCTCCGAAAGCCACAGAAGGAGGGATGCTTCTCGCGACCTCCGGGGCAGGGGGGTGTTTGTGGAGGGGGAAGAAGTTCCCATTGTGGGGGGAAATGGTTATGGTCCCAAGTGTCCGAAGGCTTCAGGGGCTCCCTGGAGGCAGAGCAGCCTCCCCCATCATGCCACATCCTGGCACTGGGGCTGAAGGCAGAAAAGAGGATGGAGCAAGGAGGTAGCTGGTCTCTTCTCCCAAGTAACAAGTGATAGGACGAGAGGAAACGGCCTCAAGCTGTGCCAGGAGAGGTTTAGATTGGATATTAGGCACAATTCCTTCTCGAGAGGGTGGTCAGGCATTGGAATGGGCTGCCCAGGGAATACAACAGGGCAGTGGTGAAATCACTGTCACTGGTGTTCACAAACTGTGTAGATAAGGCCCTCAGTGACATGGTTTAATGGTGGCCTTGGCAGCGCTGGGATAATGGTTGGATTTGATCTTAAAAGTCTTTTCCAACCTGGTTGATTCTATGATGCTAGCACACTCTAGTATGTACAGCTAAACATGGGCAGTGAGCTAAGCCTAACCCCACACAGCACCAGAGCAGAGCAGCAGGAGCTCTAAGGAAATGCTTAATGTGTTTTCTTGTTGCCATGTCATTTCTGCATGGCTCTTTTCAGAGAATGGCACAGCTCCTAATTTTCATCAATATTTAAAGGCTGCCTTCCTGCGTTCTCTCTCTAGGAAATCAGCATCTCCAGCAAGAAACACCAAGCTGAGAAGCTGCTGAAGAAGCCTCTTCTTAGCTAAAAATAATTGTACTGCTCAGCAATATAAAGAGCCAGAGTGTGTTTCTAGGTACGTGGACACTCCACCTCAGTAAGAGCCTTTAAGCAGAACATCACTGCCATTGTTAAAGGTCAAATGTACCATAAAACTTCGTATTTCAGAAAGATCTTCATGTCATACACAAGAATAAAGGGTGCTTTTATGTATCTCTCAGATTGTTCCCGGTGAGTCTGTACACTTGTGTAGCGTGGTGCTTTCAAACACTCTGTGGAGAGTGGGTACCCAACACAGTAGCAGAATTATGCACTGCACACGCCTCCAAAAGCAAACTACTCAATACACAAACTCCATCTGATTTATGCTCTTATCTAGGCTGAAGGAAATGGAAAACTTGGGAAACCACAGAGAAGGCTGGGAAGCCAGTGTTGAAACAGCTCTGCTGATATTTAAGTGTGTCAGTTATAATGAACCTCCTATCATTTGTGTGCCACTTTTTCCTCTTGGCTGAAAGCAAATCTTGTAACACACCATAAGCCATAAATAAACCATAGCTCAGGGAGATCATCCTCCAGCAGAGGGGCTGCCACTTCTGCTTTGTAAGGAGTGTTTGCAAGCTGCTCCTGCCAGAAGGAACTACACTGAAGTGACAAGCATGAAGACACATACACCACAGACTTGCTATAGCACCCTTCCTAACAGTGAGATCTTGAATGCCCTCATAGAATCTGTTAATGGCAATATCTGAAGCTTCAATTCTTATTTTCAAGAACTTGGACTGATCTTCAGGAGGGTTAGGATGCATCATGGTTTATATGCAATATTATACATTAAATAACATTCAGTATATTATATAGTATACCAGCAACATTTTTTTTTTGTCAAATAAATATGGAGATAATGCTGGCAATTTTCCTTTACATCTTTTGTATTTGGTTTCTTTCAGATAAGAAACTGGCAATTCTTAAAAGTGAATGTTACTGCTTCCAGCTACCAAGATCCAGCAAGAGCTTCCCATTTTTTGCTTGCAGCAGGTAGTATAAAGGTGCAAACAATATATTTGAGGTAGAACAGCTAAAATTTATAGATAAATGCACTAATTTGGAATGTTGTATTGAACCACAAGCCAACTATGCTAGGTGGTATCTTCAGCAACATGCTCTAGAGTAAGTGATTCACAGCTGTACCTGAACAAAACTGTCACAGTGTTCAAACCATCAGCAAGAGGCAACTTTGGCTGTTGGCAGGTTTTCATTAAGACTGCCTCTCCCCCATCTGCTGCAGTAATGCCAATTATGGCAATACTTCAGAAGGGCTGCAAACCTTTTTATTCTGCAAATCTGGCCTAGTAGCATCATGTCTCTATGCTGACAGTAGAAATCTAGTTCAACAGAACTGCTGTAAATGCTGTGCAAAGCTCTGAATCCTATCCCCAGCAATATGCAGTAGCAATAACCCCAAAGCCATAATCTGTTGTAATTTCCAAACATACAACCCTTTGCAGGTACCCTGCAGATAGTGCCGTAATCACATTACTTCAGGTGTGGTTTTAGAATACTTAAATCTGATAATAAGCCACTGACTAAAAAAAATAAACGTAAAATGACAGCTATAGGCAGGTAGGCAGTTGTTCCAGTATGGAAAGTTCCCAAGGAGTCTGAGATGAGATGGAGTGAGTCAAGACATCCAGGGCAGCTATTACCATGAGCAGTGCAAGATAACGCAATAAACTCTCATGCTGCAGAGGTTAAACTGATCCAACATAAATGAAAAACTAATAAATGATAAAATAAATCAGTAAGAAGCTGAAGACATTGCACTATGGAAAGCAACATTGCCTTTCCCTGTCACCTCAAGTATGGGCCTGGACAGAGCAGTGGCTTGCCTGCATGGAGAGTCCTCACCCAGTGTCAGGCAGAAAGTTTTCTTCTCTTCCCAGCACAGCTATTTTGTATAAAAGATACATGAAGATTTTAAGACCACATTTTAATAGGACTGATTGCTGGAGTGAGGTTTGAAGAAGTAGGTTCAGTTCATCTGTGGTTTTAAATTAAAGTAGGACATCTTTCCCATCCAGTGCTCCTAGGAGCCTTTCCTGCTCCAGAAATTGAAGAACTAAAAGGCATCTGCAGGTCATTGAGATAATTTCCTCCTTTATATTCTGTGGAATTCCACACAAATCTTTTCTCCTGTCTTTTTACCATCAATATAGGAAATGTACAAACATACTAAAAAAATTAAAAAAGAAAAGAGAGTTAAAAGGGTTTCTTCCTGTGACTAAGGCCACACTGTGGGGTACTGATTGCACATAAAAGCCAATTGGATTTTAAGCCAGTCAAATTTGATGAGCTGAAACTCTTTATGCCTGTATTACCTGAACTGAAGGAGGAGGAAAAAAGCTCATGTTTTTCTACGTAAAGATCTTAATTTTTTTACATAAAAGCAGACATGGATTAGGGAAGCTTACAAATATTTTGCCAGCCTTCTAGAACTCCAATTTTTAAGCCATGTGTGAATGTACTCTGTGATTTCAGCAGGGATCCCATGTTCACAGTGAAACATCTAAGCAGTGTGTACATGTTTCAAACTGCACTGTTTCACAGCTCTAAGTATTCAACACCCCTAAGACCATTTTATTTTACACACCTAGCTATGACATGACAGGCTTCTCACCGGCACAGCATGTGGGCTTTGTTTGAAGGAACCAGAACATTCAATTACTTTATTTCCACACCAGTTTCTAGTATGATAAATTGTCTCGATGCAAAAACCAAATCAAGCTACTTCAATATACTGCACCATCAACACCAATACCTACAACTAATAAAAATGGTTCCATAGGTTATGAGGGAGATCAAGGAAAGCAGACAGATTATACAGGAGAATGGCAAACACTATCTACCCTCTCTGCTGGAGGAAAGGTCCCCTCTCAAGGCTCCTCTACCAGGATACCCACCCCTTGTTTTACAGCCAAAGGTACAAAAGGCTCCCATCAAAGGACCCCATCATGAATCTGTAAGAGCTGGGATGTCTCCCTGATTCCCAGCTGGTTTTCTCTTATCAGAAGGAGCATCCCAAGGCTGCTGGTGACTGTATGCCATACACGTTGTGATCTCCTCGTTGTACACAGCTATTCTTCTTTTTCCACACCAGGCAGAAGCTTTAGTGTAACAGAAAGTCTTTGTAATTTGGCTCAGCCACAGGAAACAAATTATGCCTTCACTTCTAAAGTAAACATTAGCAAAATGCATACAACACTCTATTCCTTCTAGACTAAATAAAGCCAAAGTAAATTCATAGGGGTTTTATTTTTGTTCAGAAAATGCATTTAGTTTTTCATGACAAGCTGCCTGATCAGTTTGGGAAATGCCAGCAAGGGAATATGTAGACTATCTGTATACATGACTGTGTGTCTGAGAAATAACTCAGCTTGGAAAAATCAGGGAGGAAGGCACAAGAAGAGAAATGGAAACACACCCCTATGTTTTTTTTCTTTTTAGAAACAGTAACACTGTTACAATCTCTCTTCATACAAAAAATCTTACAGAGCTGAAGACTGAAATCTTACAGGATTGAGTCACCAATACTCTTGCAGCCATCTGAAGGAATACTCAAGGATCATTTTGTAACCTTTGGAAGACAGCTGACCTTGCAGAGATTGGTGAAGCAGCACAAACCTACCTGCAACAGAAAGCAGCAAAGCCTATTCGAGTTCCCTCTGAGCTCAGGACTTCTGACTCCACAAGGCGGCTCTGATCAGTGCCATTATGAACCATCCAGCATCTCCCTAGCATGAAACCAGACTAATTATCCTTCTTAGACACATGAAAGACTGGCTTTAGGGCTGAGCAAGGCAGATCTTAGGACACTTCTTAGATGGGAAATTCCATACATTTCCATTCCATGGAAAAATAGAGCACTAAAGTGGAAAATGATGCCATGGTAAATAAAACGTTATTTGGAGGCACAAAATTAGGGCAGTGCATAACACTTTTAATTTTCTGGCCCTAATTCCTACCATAGTTGTCCTTCTGAAGTAGAAGAAAATAACCCTCCCCATGTTTTCACTAAGGCTGAGTTCACCCCTCCATTACATTCACACAGTTAAGACTTCAACCATAACAAATCATCCTATTTTAATCCTGTCATCTTTACAGCCCCAAGGCAATCCTTGTTCATGCACAGATCACTTGCACCTCTGTCCACAAACACACCTCACAGCATTTGCTAAAAACTGCATAAAAAGTGCACCCAGGCACAGAGATTGCCTTGCAGTGTCTATGTGGCCACTTTCCCTTGCAGGGTGATGGTGCAGAGCTCCAGTTTCCATTACTTGAGGAGAAGAGCTAGAAAGCTTACCCAGTGTCATGCATTTGCTTTACTACCTCCCTTTCCCCTGACTAAGAAGTGATGCACATTAAATACTTTTACTTCTTATTGGGAAAACTGGAGAAAATTTGTTGGCAGTGTGCTTAAAGCACATGTCATCACTGCTATTGAAAAGGGGAAGGGAAGAAAGAAAGGTGATGTGCCAGAGACACATCATTGCTCATGTTTTCCATCACTGTCATAGATCTTACCAGGGACCTCAAATGTCTCCATTCATGAGGGTTTTTTCACCTTTTGAGCACATACTTTCATAAGCCTTGGGATTCCCTCCAAATGACTTTAACAAAGGAGACTAATCATTTCTCTCACATAGCAATGAAACTACTATTTGCATTTGAGTGCATCAATTAAAGGTTTAATCGAGTTTATTGCATTTATAGAAAAGACAGTATCTGCTCAGATTCTGCTGACCCCAAATGACAGAGAATAGCTCAGTGTGCCAAGGGACCATGACTCTCATTTGAGAGAATGACATGTCACAAACATCTGGAGCAGCACAAAAATAAGAACAGGACATGGGTAGGAACAGGGAATTGAAGATTTATCGTGATAGCACTCACTATCTTCCCCCTACAGCAAACAGCAGTGTATGCTGCTGAAATGGGTGTGCTCAATCTCTGATTCACTAAGAATTAACCTACATTTTAAGGAAATTCCAGCTATTATTAAGAAAAGTGTGTGTTTATGGATTAGCTCACATTAAACAGTAGCTATCCTCAAATAAAATTATAAAACACACAAGAAAGGAAAGATTCTCTTTTCAAATATTCACTGTTTATAAAAGGCTTCTTTCTTCATAAAGCTACCATGAACAGAATATCTAACCCTTCATATTTAATTGATTTGCTGTAGAAATAGCTCACTGCTTTTTCTTCTAGTAATATAATATTCTGCATCTTATGGAAGTATCAACAAAATCATACATGGGATCTTTTCTTACCGTCACTCCTTTTCGTTTTCAACTTAGGAAAGATCAGAAACAACAAAATGAGATAGCAAGATTGTTCCATGCAAAGGAAGTGAACAACTAATAGAGATGAGCACAAATACTTTAAATAACTTAGAATAACCGAGATAGGCATCTATTTTATTGGTAGATACAGATGTAAAATACTCCAAAGGCAAGCTATTTTTACCATTATTTCCTGAGATTTCTAAATCAGAGGAAGGATGTGAGTAAGTGGATGACAGGCAGTGCAGGTGGTGTATCACCGGCATGCATGCACACTCACCATCTCCATCTACTGTATCAGCCGGTTAATGAATTAGCTGCAGCTCAGTGACTTCAGGTGGAACTTACTGCTTGATTCTGGCAAGGGTAACAGGAATACTTGAAACAAAGCCCAGTGTAAAAAGTACAGGAGAAGCTGCACTAGGGAAAGCAAGAGGTATCAGAAAATATGAAATCTCCCCCAGCCCAAAAGCCAAACTGAGGTTTAAAGTTCACAGTAAAGCCAGTGATGAACACGTGCCAAGGTGGGCTTTTTGTACTGCTGTTGCAAGTGTGTCATTTGCCTCAATCATCCATCAGATCCTATCAAATAAATGGGAGTTTCAAAACCAACTCCAAACAGAATAACCTGAAACAAAAATATAATTATACTTCCCCAAAAATGCTCAGAGTGCATGCTGGGGTGGGGGAAGCATAAATATTTAACCAAAAACATATGCCTGTGCACACCATAAATGAGGCAACTACTTTTAAAAGACAGTATTACCTCCAAATACTTTTAACTTGCTCTGTCTTCTGCACATGTATCCCAGCTGTTCCTCTATCAGAACAATCTCTGGTTATTTTCTGTCTACTCTTCTCAATGTTGCTATTTTAATTCTGAGTTAAATGAATTGATTGAGCTTAAGGAAAGCTGTGTTCATGGGTTGAGCCAGTAATTCCATTTCTTAAATGAATACATTTCCTTTAACATTTCTTCATTTCCTCAAAGGACTGAATAAAAAGATCAAACAGATGATAATTTCCTGAACACCATTTCTTTCATTTGTCTGTTTTGCTGGGTATGAAACCAGCATTTTGGGTAGCATTGTGACAGTTTGTTAGATGGGCTCAGAAAGCCTGAGCGTGAGACTGTTCCTCAGGTGAAGGCTTCCATGGATTTACATTAAATCGGTCTGTGCAAGAGATGGGCACAGATGTTTCCTGTAATTATAACATACAGATTTACTTTTCTCAACTAATTTCTTCTGGAACCTAGTAAATATTAATTAATTGAGAGAAGGGCTTCCATTAAAGACACTGATCTTCCTAAACAAAATATACAAAAACGTGCTGTCCAAACAGAACACTCAAGCAAAGAATTTGCTTAATCAAATAAATCCTTTGAATGGAATCATCTTGACCAAGTAAGAGAAAGTAATTATCGGCAGCGAGGTGATTCGGGTAATCACGGATAAGATGACAAACTCTACCAGTGAGAGACACCCTGTGGTAAGAGCCTGAACTGTCACCATTGCAGTCGCCAGCAAAGAAACAGCAGAATGAATGATTTACGATGATTAAATAATAGATGGAAAAGGTAGATTAGCTGAAGATAGATAACAGATTAAATAAAGATAAATAATAGATTATCTTATGGAGGTGGGAAAATGAGAGGTTAACCTGCATCATTTTAACAGAAACAGGCTCAGGGGCAAGGACATGTGGCTTTATGCTGGCTGCCTCGATGGACTGGAATCTCAAGCTCGACTGAAACCAGGTTGACAGCAACTAAAATATATAGATGGAGAAAAAAAAATCCTATCACTTAAAAAATCTAGAAAGATTATTTAATTCTCAAAGTGTAAAAATAATGGGAAGATATCTCTTAAACATACACATCTCATTTAAATTGTTCCATTAAATGAGTCTTTCTGAACATAAACAGCATCAAGGTAAGCTGTAGTTTAATAAACAAAGCTGCAAAGCATATGGTTGAGCAGCATGTTGCCTCTACTCTGCTGTCTTATGTTCTGCATGGTAGTGCTCCCAGGTAAGACCATTAACAACACTGACATAAACCCCTCTGACTCATTTCACTTAATAGCTTGGAATAAATGTCCATCATCTTCCTGAACTGCAATGCTAAAACCTCATGCATTATTCCACCCCCACTTTTCATCTTTACAGACAACAACATACTGAACATATTTTTCAAGCTTTCAGCTCCCTCTACTGTGCAAACATTATTAAAAAAAAAAAACCAAAATCCTTAGTGTTCTGTTATTTAAAACAATTAAGGAGTGAAAAGATTTAGACCAAAAATAATGTAAGAAAATACTGTTATTTCCTTGGTTTCCCCTGTGTTGAGTGGCTCAGTTTTGAGCTGCTTCTGTCCAGGGACTGGGCATCATGAACCTAATCTTGAATTACTCTAGAGCATGAAGTGGCCAAACCTCACCACAGCCTCTGCAAACAACTGTAACAGATCCATCAGATGCACCTGGAAATAAATACTTACTAAAATTCATGCAGAAGTCATGCAGTGAAGGGGCCGCATCAATTTCTTTCAATATACACAGTGTCTGTGAAGAGCTGCCTCTATATACATCATCACAAAATATCAAGCCACTGAAGAAAACAGCTCTAAAAACTTTCAAGGACACAAATCACAAAGGTTAAAAGTAGAAACAGGATTTTAAGTTATTTCATCTTATATTGCAGAGTGCATTTCATAGCCAATGCTCACAAGCATCAACCCAACACACCTGTAGCCAGGAGCAGGCTAATGCATTCTTCAGCTTACCCTGAAAAAACATTCCTTGCAGTCTGGGAAAGGAAAGCCACAGAAAGCAGTGGCAGGAAGAGAGACCAAGCAGTCCCTGTCTCCTGGAGACAGAACATGAAGAATGAGCATCCACACCAACCAATACACACTAATATGCAAGAAGGAGGTGCGTGGTACCATGGGCTATTTCCTGGACTGTGATACCTATCAATGACAAGCACACCTTTGACTTCCAACACTCCTCAGCCACTGCGCTTCCTGGCCAGGGACGCATGAAAAGTGTTCTCGTGCCTGCCTGGCGCTGGTGTTGCACAGAGGGAGAGCTGGAAAGTGGCAGCGGCTGGTGGGGAGGAAGGCGCGGGGGCGTCCAAAGCAAGAACCCCTGGGGAATGGAGCCAAGGGAAGGGCAGACGTCGTTCCTGCTCTGAGCTTGCACTGGGCAATGTAGCCAGAGAGAGCCAGGGCACCAGTGGTGCCCTGGAGGTGCGAGAGTAGCAGCAAGAACCGAGCCCAAAGGACCCTGACAAGGGGCTGTGCTCAGTGCTACAGAGGACAAGCAGCAACCCCCAGGGGCTACCCTGGGAGTCTAGAAAGCTTCCTCCCCCCAGATGTGAGGCACGAGGAGCCACCTGCATGGAGCAGGAGCAGCAGCCCTGTCAAGGGGCTGGCTCACCACTGCAGAGGAAGGCAAAAAACCCCTGGGGACACTCGCAGGCCTCCGTGGGGGAAAAAAACCCTTCCCCCCCCAGCTGCAGGACACAAGGGGCCACCTTCGTGGTGCATGAGCAGCCAGAATGGACCAGAGGAGCCCTGACAAGTGGTCCTGGTCAATGTTGCAGAGAAAGGCAAAAAGACATTTCAACTCATTGAAAAAGAAGGAGATTCTTGTAGTTCTTCCAAATTTAGAAACACAGTATGCAAATAGCATTAATGAGAAAAAATGGCTGAGTGTGAAGAAGATAAGTTAGTGAGCTATCAAGATTCTGTATAGTTTTCTAACACAACTAATTCGTTTGTATCTTATGATATTTAAGAATAAATTAAGTATTGAAAAATACTAACTAGGGAACAATGCTACAAGAGTCTGAGGGAATTGGACTAGGTGACTTCCATTTTTCTTCTAGGATATGCACTTCAACAAAAGCCAAGATGACTCTTTGTTCAAAGAATCTGACAGGAAGAATGTAAATGATACTGAAGATGAAAGCCAAGAGGTTCAGATCTTGAAGAAATGCTCTGCTTAGATTAAGGAAAAGAAAAATCACACAACCTGTAGAAGAAAGAACAGGTATTGTAAGGAGAAGAGTGAGAAGAAAGCTACTATACGTGGTTTATAAATCAATGTAACAAAGACAAGAGATTCAATGTAAGATGGATCAATTTTCAAATTGACTAAACCAAGGTTAGTCCAATGATAATAAACTGTATGAAAAAAAAAGACAAAAATCAAAGAAACTAAGAAAACCAGAATTTGGGTATAAGTGTCTCTGGGAGTTCTGGGGTTTTAGTCACTGCCTCAAACTGATCTGTCAATAACACTTTAATGTTAATAAAGTGATAGGAAAAAAAACCCCAACTTTTTCTTTCATTTTTAACTCCTGTGTTCATTGGTGAATGTGCAAGTTTGGAAAAAATATGTATCTTAGGACTTAAATTTCAAATGGAGCTTTGATTTTGATGGAAATAGTTTTTCTCTGCACAAAGAGAATAAATAATGACAATTAACCAATGACATGAATTTGGACCAACAAGATCCCATAGCTCACAGTGTGCAAAGAGGCAAAAGTGCTTCTGTTCACATTCACACAGTACGTGTGTGGCCTGCTTCCTTTATCTGCTAGACAGTAAGGTTCACTCAGCTGTTCAACTCATGTTCACAGGCCTTGTGCCTACAGGTGGCTGAGCAAAGTATGTAGGTAAGAGACCTTAAAAGAGGACAGTAAAAGTAGGAATTAGGGCAGGGAGGGAATAACTATCACACAAAAACTCCACAGTCATCAGCAAGAAGTTTGAAAGAGTTCAGAAAGCTGAAAAGTAAACATAACTTGTTAGCAAATCTAATAGAAACAAACCAAACAGGATCATGAAGAGATTTAAGAACCAAGAAATACACTTAGACTGCATGACAGAAGAAGAAATAATCATATCACAGTAAACAGTGAGGAGCCTGGAGGTCCAATTGATGCTTAAATACACTAACCAAAGAATAGCTGTCAAGGTGATGAATGCCAGAACCATTTGCTACCACTCAGTGGCTAAACCAGAAAGGCACTCAATTTTTATCAGATCTGTTTCAAACTCTGAAAGAATGCTAGAAAGCAATGAAGTTATCAGCCTGCAGAGCATCAGAAAACAAAACTGCAAGGTTTCAGTTCCTGAACCCTGTACCCTGAAATAGTACATTCATAGATAACCAGAAAGCTTGAGATCTAAAAATCTAATGGAATTACCAGGTTTAAAAACAATATGCTGACAGAATAATTAAAAGCAAATGAAACTGAGGCATGGATACAACATACTGCAGTTTTCTGCTCCGAAAATTCCTGTTAGAGTTAGGGCTACAATTCTCTTAAAAAAGATGAAAAGAAAAATAAGAAAAGAAAAAGAAATCTAAAGATACAGAAGAAACCTGGCAAGCGTTTTATAATGGTTTATTTATACCTAGATTCCAGCTCCTTCAAAAGACTTTAAATAAATATAGCAACTGAACTTCAAGTTAATATTATATTCGTACAATTTAGTATGATACCAATTTTGCTGGCAGATAAAGTAGCCAGAAGGTCATACAACTAGCCTTGAGTCATGTGGCAAATCATTTACAAGTGAAGATAGCAAAAGCCTTCCTTCTAAGCCTCTTCTCAATCCCAGAGTGTGGTTCCCAGAGTAATCTCTGCTTTTAGTGCAAAACCCTTATCAGTGCAGGGCCAGTGACAACTGAGGTTTTGCCTCACCATGGCCATCCTACAGCCTTCCTCAGTAAACTCTTCCCTGCCTCCCTTGGTTAAAAATAAAAGAATGTATTTCAGGACTTTTTTTTCACTTGGGAACCAAGAGATTTTATGTCCCTGTGGGAAAGTGATGTTCTAAAAAATTCACTTGTCTGGTATTTGAATCACCACAAAGTTGTGGAAGCTATGGCTTCCCGCTGGCTTCCAGCGTCAATCCTGAAGCACTCGGCTATACTTACTTAACTTCTGCTGTCCTACCCTCTCAAAACCCATCCCATTCGTGCTATGATGGGAGAAATGGATAATGAAATACATGGCTCAATGGAACTAAGAATATTTTCAATTAAACAGTAGGGAAAGGTTTAAAACAGAGCCTGTTAGCAGTATAAATTTCATATACGTACCCCATAAACATTTGCTGCACCCAAGGACCAATCTCAGAAGTCCTTTTACTCTGGATACAAAATCCTTCCCATGATAGCTCTGAAAACATGGGTTAAAACAGAGTCTGACTGAAGAGCTGCTTCACTGTCACAGAGCTAGGCCTCAGCCTATGAACATTGTGAACCAAATAAATAAGCCCAGCAAGCAGAAACAAGCATAATGGTTAACAAAGGAGTTTCTAGACTCTCCTTAGAGGAAGGAAAGGGCTGTAGCACTTCAGTAACTCACAGCAAGTTTGCAAGTAGAAACACCTGAGTCCAGCTTTACCTGTTTATTCTAAGTGAGCAAGATTTGTTCCCTTATTATGAACAAACACAACAAAATACTCCTAGATCTTTCCATTATTCCAAATAAAAAGCAATGTGCTTACTGACATTAGTAAGTAAGCATTAGACTCATAAGTAGGGTCTGATTTAAACAGCTTTACCATCACATTTTACACTTCCTCCTCTGCTTTACTCTCACCGTAGATATCAAATATATTTCATAATATATTTCAGGCTTGCCATTGATAATGTGTAAAGTAAACCTTGGCACAAGACAAATCAAAGAAAGCAGTGGTTATTTTGCTAATCACAGGTACTAATCACAATGATTAGTTCCTTTGTGGTGGCAGAAGAGCAGGTGGAGCACATCCTTTCTTGGTTACCTGGGAACAATTCAGGGTTCCCCATGGAGGCGAGAACTGCCTCCAGGCAGAGTTTCATTCTGACAGAGGTATGTCTAGGGAAGAATGCAGCTCTGATCACCTGAGAATACTGCTGCATCTCAAAGTGGTCATGCTGACCTTTTCAAACATTGTTTTAAGATGCCCACACTGACTGGCAGGACAGGACAGGTTACCAGACTCACATGCACCCCACATATTATTAACCTATTTCTAATGAACACTGTCTTGTTTCCTTCCTTCTTCCCTCTGTAAACTACTGTAAATGCTTAAAAAATAAAAATAAGGAGGGGAACGCCAACAGCAAACCTTTCACAAGACAGAAGTTTTCTTCCTAAAATACAATAAAAACACAGTGCTGAAATCTAGAGGTAATCTAATTCTCTCTCCGGTACCCAAAAGCAGGAACCACACTACTTATAGCACATTTGTAAAAACTTCCAAAAAATGAAGTCTTAAAAACCTTCTCAATCTATTTCAAGACTTCAATATCACAAAAAACTAACCTGAATTCCGTTTTGTTGCAATCTACATTCGTTACTTCCTGTGCTGTCCATTGTTGACTAGGGGAACAGGCTGGCCAACAGCCAGAAGCTGTAGTGTAGCTCCATCTAGTGCTAATAGTCTGCTAAAACACCTTACGAAGACCTCGCTGATACTTTACAGAAAGCTGAATGTTAGTATGTGAATTATGTCAGCTCTGAAAACTGTATCTAATCCACTATTGAGGCGATATAGATTGGACATAATAGCAGAGTCAGATGTTTTGGGGTGCTGGTCATGAACAACTTTTCAAGGGATGGAGGAGATAACACCTGAAGTGTGGGAAGAAGCTGATAAAGAGGCTGCACCACTGCACCAGCTACTAAGAAGGAATAAAAATGACTGCTGTAGCTGAACCCAGGACAAGGGGATAAGAGAAGAAGAAAGCCATAGCTATAATACATGATTTTATGCACTTAAGTCTGGGCCGGAAGCTAAAACTCACTGAAATTCAGATTAAATTAGTTTTAGGTCCTGTTTTTTATGGGAAGTTTAATCCAATATGTGCATCTCCACGTAGGAAAAGCCTAGACAGTCTCTTGCAGCCAGACATGAGTTTGCTCTGCCTATGGCTACAGTAAGGGTCACGTTTATCCCATATCTGCCTAAAATCATTACGCATATAGACACAAAACCAAGGGCAGTGAACTGGCTTAGGGAATCTGCAGGCCCTTGTCTGTCTTTTCTAAATGGCCTCAGAATACAAAGTATATGGGGTCAAGCATTACAGAAGTGTTGGCTTAGAAAGTACTGAAGTAACTGGAAAAAATTGTGATGAGAATGCAGAAATTACATAGCCTGGAAATTCTGCAGTAAAGAATAAACTGGCTTTAAGACATAAAAATAAACACACACCAAGAACCCAGGAAAATATAATAGAAAACTGAAATGCAGTTGCTCAGCTACTGGCACAATAATTGTTTTCTCTATTATTTATGGGCTTAATAGCAAAGTAGCATGATGACATTCATCTGCACACCATTAGCTCTGGTAAAGGATAGCTTTATTAAAACAAGATAAGTAATAAAATAGTTTAAACAAAAGAAAACTCATTTTCAGTGTGGAACTGTTACAGCACAGCACAAGTTACTAGGTGTGAGTCAGGCAATCTTAACAGATGGCACTGATCTGTGGACTGGGTTGCTAAACATAGTATATTATTAAATCTATTCAAAATGATAAGGAACACTTTTCAAAACAAACATACCAGATTCTGTATATGAACAGTATAGCCAAAGTATAGGCTCGCAGGCATAAGTATATCTATAAACTGTATATGCCTGGAGTTTATATAAACCAGATTTTTACCAGGATAGTAGGATGGCAAGACTAAAGAAGGGAGTTAAAACCACCACCACCACCAAACCCCTATATCTCCAGCAAAGTAATCATTTTGGATGGAGTAACGTATTAAACATTGCACTCCTTTCAAACACCTGCCCCATAGGAAAGCCCACTACATTTTCTCCCTCACTGGCTGCAAGGCTCTCTGCTTTCACAGTCCCCTCAATGCGCCTGTAGACCCTTCCAGATGTCCATGCTTCTCCCTCCTGTTACGGTTTCCCATGTCTACTGGCATATCCTAGGCCTTGACCCCAGGTTTTACGCACGTCGTTTTCTCCTTTCCCTTTTTCTTACACAAATTCTGGTCATTGTTCTCTTCCAATATCCTGCCTTTTAACCCTATTTTCACTAGAAAACAGTTTCTACATACAAAAAAAAAAAAAAAACAAACGGTGCAAGCTTTTGATATTACCTCTAGGAGACATTCCTGGGGCCACTCAGCTTTTTGTTAGCTCTCTTCTTCAGTGCCAGAAGGTGATGCTTTTGTTACTCCAGGAGGTTTTTTTCTAGTTTTACTGTGGCTTTGATATTGTTGAGGAAAACCACATTACTCTTGACCTGGTCTACTGATACCATAGAGTATCCAGTGTGCTCCTGTATTCATAAGGAATACACAGGAATACAATTTTCAATAAAAAGCTTAGAGAATCTCTGAAATTCCTGAAACTCAGTCAAATGTGATTACTCCTGACTGGATTTTATAAGTACAAGAGTAAGTAATGTGTGCCTATTTACTGTCAAAAGGGACAAAATTAAGATTACTAGATCTTTGAGAGCACAAGGACAAAAGCCTGACAAAAGACTGAAATATTACTGCAAAACAAAGCTACTGAAAATATTAGTGGTAAAAAACAGGTGCGTAGAGGAAGATAAAGTCACATTAGCTGAGACTACAGACATTTTCCATGGAATACATCATCATTCCTACCTCTTGGCACTCTGTGGATTAAAACTGTTCATAAAATGTTGCCTGATTCAAATATAGCACAAAAATTTCCTGTGGGAAAACTGAGTGCAAGACAATTTGCTGTAATCTGTTACCACCACAGATGTGTGGCAATTGCTTTAGAACAGCATGGAGCTTCCAATCAGTTTTCAGCTGATGCATATAAAAAAGTTGCTCCTACCTTGAAAAGCCTCTTAAAAATCAAAGCAAGGATTTCAGATTTCTTAAGGAATGGTGAAATATATTTGTCTGGACACTGGACTTTCTAGATTTAAAAATTATGCTAATAAAACTGAACAGTAGGAAAAAAATGCTAATAATCATAGAATCAACTACAATTTGGTCCTCCAGCATTTCCCTGAAGTTTGGAGATGTGGATCTGCAGAGATAACCACTTCCTGTATTTTACAGAGCTAAAAGAAACACATTTCATAAACTAAGAGAGTTTGGCAGCCCCAGACCAGCAGAAGTCCCAGTGAGAATGAAAGCATGTGCCAAACTCATGTGTTTCATCCTCTCTTGTCATGGATATTGCTTTGTGCAGGTTTGCATCAAGGGAGGAGAGGAAGAACATAGCAGTGAAGAGAAGAAAGAAGGCAAAACGAGGCACAGGCTTACTAAAAGGCACTGGGCTCTGAAAAGAAGCTTTGAAAAAGATTTTCTTGGACATAACTGATTGTATGGGGGAATAAGGAACCAAAAGACTTGACTTTTACCCTGGGGTTCAGGACTTGACACATTCCTTTTAAAAGGCCATGGCTGCATTTTAAATTTTCAAACTCAAATAACTAGATTTTAACTCTTTGTTTACCTGCAGGATCATACAGTTTTGTCCAACTCCTCATGTCAAAAGGGAGAACTCTTTCTAGTTAACCTTGATGGATAAACTAGATATTCCTAAGATTGCCTTAAGAACAACACCACAAGTATTCTGATACTTTCAAATGTCTCCAACTTTAGAAGGATAAATGGTATTATCTAAATCAAACAGTGCAGTGAGCTACTTTGTTCATTCATATACAGCTCAGGGAAATGTATAATACCTCAACAGGAAAACTGTTCTAAGATTTCCAAACACAGCCTCTTAACTTTAACCAATAGAAGTCATTAGTAGTTTCTAGCTTGGGTTTTAGCATTAAGTGGATGTGCAGACTGAGCTCAGAACAGGCAAACTGATACAAGTTATTCAATTACATGATTCTTACTGATTACCCCAGTATGTTCCTAATGAAAACTATACCCAACCCCTTGATATATTTAGTTATGACTCTGACTGGCATTAGATTTTCTACATGTGTCTACTTCAGGTAGCATAATCTTACACATTTATTTAGTGACTGCACACTAGATGACTCAGTAATATTTTTAGTTCAGCTGATGTGTCCGGATTTGTGCTCATGTAATGAAGAACAGAGCTAAAGCAACAGCTCACCACAAGAATGAAGGAGTACAAGCACTCAGATTTCAGCTGTGATGCTGGCTGCAAAAAGCCCTCTTGACACATAGTCCGTTTTGGCACTCACGGTCAGAGTTTTTGAGGCCAAGGAGGCATATATATGACCTCTCTCATGACTTTTGCCTTAGATTTGGCCAGAGTTAAGAACATGGGATGAAAATAAATACACTGTGGACCACACTTAATAAACAATGGTGTTCTCTCTCCTCATCCCAGCCAGATACCCGAAAGAGAAAAATAAAGTATTTGTACCAAAGTATAAGCAGACTTAAATGCAAGGATAACTAAACTCAGTACTTACACATAAGCATCTCTAAGGTCTACATTTTCCCCCTTTTAAAAAGAACTCTTTCTTAAGGATAGCGCAGTGAAAATCAAACAAATTATTGTAGCTGAGCAGGAACCAATCAATAGATAGTTAATCTAAAGTTTTACTATTACCTTTAAAAGGAGCTAGAAAAACGCTACCTAGGGAGGGCATAGAAGTCTTAAGGTTTATCTCTGCCCACATCTGAGTACAATGCTACTCCTGAAAAACAAGCTAGTAAAACAGACCCTACATGGAATAGCAAGCAGAATGGAGAGCCCACCCTTCTGACAGGATCCTGCTTCCTCCTGGCAGCGGGCAGAGTAGCCCCAGCCTAGCTGTGCTGGTGAGCTTCTGGCTTTGTATAAAACATGTCACATCAGTGTAGGACTGGTGTCATGGAGCTGTCCTCTGTCCTCTTTCACCCAGGCCAGAGGCCAGGGGAATGGAGGCATCAAAGGATGCTGAGCAAGCACATAGGTAATGACAGCAAAATGATACCCTTGTGCCTCACTTTCAAAAACATGTTCAGCCCCAAATCTTAGAATCATAGAATGATTTGGGTTGGAAAGGACCTTATGATCATCCGGTTCCAACCCCCTACCATGGGCAGGGACACTTCACACTAGACCATGTCACCCAAGGCTCTGCCCAACCTGGCCTTGAACACTGCCAGGGATGAAGCATTTACCACTTCTCTGGGCAACCTGTGCCAGTACCTCACCACCATTACAGTAAAGAACTTCTTCCTTATATCTAACCTGAACATCCCCTTCCTAAGTTTAAAATCTTGATCAGCTGCAACATGTTTCCTTCTTAAACTGCATTACAAATAAACGCTTCCTTTCTTCTACTTTAAAGCAGATTGATCAGGTACTCTAGTTTGAAAACTACAATCAACAACCCCATCAACACATGTGGCAGTGGGGTAGGATTCAATACAGTCAGTATTTTCACCAGCATTTGAGTTTCTCAAGCAGAAGAGTTGTGCTCCTGACAGCAGGAGGAAAGGCTTTCTGCCACATCAAAGCAGAACACCCTGAAGAACAAAGCCTCCCCAGCAACTCCACACAGACACCAGAAGGTGAAATCCAACACTGAAATCACTGTCTAGTTCTCACCACTAAAAAAGTTGGCTCACGCTGATCAAGATGATGGAAAAAGTGAATATAATAACAGCAGCAATTCCCAGTGCAAGGAGAAAATAAACCTCCTGATACCCGATGGTTCTCTAAAACTAATTTTGTATTCTTTCATATGTTTCTCTTCTCATTTTTATTTCTGGTATTTGGCATATCTAAGCATGTTTATGGACAGCTTCTTCTGCCTGTCCTGAGTCTGAGGCTTGAGGAAAATAATAAAAACACACTTAAAAATGTAATAAAATCACTATTTTAAAAATACTAAATCCAAAACAGAAGACAGCTAAAGGTATACAGGACAAGGAAACACAGCAATGGAAAAAAGATTAACTATGTTCTTCACTGTTGTGTTCATTGTCTTCTATGTTGTGTATTGCATGGAGCAGCCAGCCAATACTGAGAGCCATTCATGTGAAAAAGGTGGATTTTAAATGCTAATGTTGTCATTAACAAGTGATGTACACAATGTCCTGTCCCTCTAAATACATGAAGAAAGCAGGTGATTCCTTTGCTTAGAAACTCTGAAGTTTAATATTCAAAGCAAGCTCTTTACCCAAAACTACCCAAGTACATACACCTGTATCATCTATGAACAAACTTGATTTATTCTTCCTCGTCTCTCAGTAGACACTACTGAGATGTCTCTGACATGCCCGGCCAGATTCAATTCCATTTGGACTTTAGTTTCCCTAACGTCATTCCTGGATGCCTGGACAATGTTTCTGTATTCCTTTCAGGCTTACTCTTCCTGCTTCCCCACTGGATATGCTTGAGTTCACTTAGAAGCTCCTTGTTCCTCTATGTAGGCCTAATGGCATTTTTGCCTGACTTCATATTCACTGGGATGAAGCTCTCTAGAGTTTATAGGAAGAGATCCTTGAATATTAACCAGCTTTCTTAGCCCCCCAACTCTTATCCCATGGAACTCTCCCAGGCAGATCCCTGAAGGGGCCAAAGTCTGCTCTCCTGAAATCCAGGACTGTGAGCTTGCCTTTTGCCCTCCTTCCCTCAGGAGCCTGAACTCCACCATCTCATTAAGTAGATCTCTATTAATCTGCAGAATGCATTTTTTATGTTATTTTTTTTAAGTTGAGGGAAATGTCTTAATTTTGTCTATACTTAGGAAAGATTTCCCACACATACACACAGAGGTAATAAATGATCAATTATGTGTACTATGGAATTAACCTTTTAAAAAATACGTATTCTAAAAATGTAATACTACAGTATTGGCTTGTTATAAGATGTTACATCTGTTTCATAAGAATCCAGCACATCATATAAAAGAAAGTAATTTCATAAATGTCTGTTTTTAAAGAGAGTTCCAGTGACATTAAAGGAAAATAATAATGGGAAATAGATTTCAGATTATATGAAAAACAAATAAATACCATTTAGACACCATAACAACTTCTATTTGCTTTGTAATGCTAAGAGTGAGGACATACATATAATTTCCTGCTCTTTCATAAAAGTAAATATTCTGTAACTCCTCATCTTCAACATGTAAAAGCTCACATATAAAAGGGAGTTATAATTTACATCTACTTTATTAATTCAGGTTTATTGGGGTTTTTTTCTTAGCAATCCTGAAAAACAGAATCACAGAACCAAGTAGGTTGGAAAAGACCTTTAAGATCAAGTCCAACCGTTGCCCAGCACTGCCAAGGCCACCACTAATCCATGTCACTGAGGGCCTCGTCTACACGGTGCGTGAACACTTCCAGGGACAGTGGTTCCACCACTGCCCTGGGAAGCCTATTCCAATGCCTGAGCACCCTCTGGGGAAGGAATTGTTCCTAATATCTGGTCTAAACCTCTGCAATTTCATTTTAAACAAAACCAGTGAAATATGGCCTTGTGTTTATGTCATTTTCATAGCAGTTTTGGAGGGGAGAAGTAGAACTGTGGAATGCTGCAGTTCTACAGGTATTTCTCTACAAGTATCGTGTATTTAAGCTGTTCTCACTACAATGCATCATTTCAGTGGAGAAGGAAGGCAAATTTAAATCAGTGGGATAATTGTTATAATAGTTTAATATTTCTTAGTATTATATGAGAAACAGTGTCACAAATGATCAAAACATTGAAGACATGAATGAAACGTAGCAGGACAGCAAAGGAGAACAAAGCACTGGAAACAGAAAGTGATGCTCTCAATATTTACTTTTTTTTTTTAATATCTGAGAACACAAGAGCACAGAATAGGAGCTTCTTTGCCTGCTGAAACAACTGGAGTTGATTTATCAAGACAGATTGGCAAACAGATTCATATTGTTTTCAGGGAAATTTCCAGCTCCGGAATAAAATACAGCAGTGTGAATAACTTGAAAAGTGCTATTCTGGCAGCATTAGTTGCAAATGCCCCATTTTTTCTTTCTTTCAGTCCTAAAAAGCAATTTTTTTCCCCCTAAGGCCTACTTGGTATCAAAAATCAACCTAATTCAAGTCCTACCCATTCCATAGGAGGGAAGATACATTCTTGCTAATACCACAGAGTTCCCTTTGCTTCAGAAGTGGTTGGAGAGACAGGACATAACTCTTTTGGCTGCAGCCTAGTTAGCACTTCCAATCTTTTTAGGAGTAAATCAGTGCCAGCACATTCCAGTTTCCAAGTAGAAATGTAATCATGATTTTAGTCATGGCAAGTTGGAAACCCTCTGTTTAAGAGAGTTAAGAACATGGATCCTTAACTTTTCTTCACTTTTGACATGGAAATAATATTGACTTTTGTAAA
This sequence comes from Nestor notabilis, assembly GCF_000696875.1. Lineage (NCBI taxonomy): Eukaryota > Metazoa > Chordata > Aves > Psittaciformes > Psittacidae > Nestor > Nestor notabilis. Next base: position 7,823 of record NW_009940781.1, on the reverse strand, counting down.
GTGCTGTGAGCCACAGAGGAAGGTGCTAAATAATATATATTATTCAATAATTTATTTCAGCACAGCCATTACATTCTTACTGACTAGATCTCCCTATATGAATGTCTATGAACTTAATGCAATGTTCACATAACAAACTGCTCTTGTAAAGAACCTGTGCTACAGATCATAAAAAGCTTCTTCTAGGGATTTTGAGTTTTATTAAGTGAATCCAGAAGTGTTTCCATATTAAGGAAATGAAAATGAAACAGAAATAAGCATCAAGGCCTATTGGTGCTCTCTAAAGAGCAAGATTAAAACAAACTATCTGAAATAGAGATCCTGAATTTAAACCAGTTTTAAGAGTCAATCTCAAGGATATGAATATCTCATACATAGCTGAGACATACCATTTTCATTGCTTTACTAATATTATTCCTTGTATAGGAGAAAACCAAGTGTTGAAAAACTATGAAAATACAAGTGGTTTATTACTGCATAACACACAGAGTTCTTTGGAAAAACAGTGGAATACTTCACCTATCTTAGAACTGTTACCAGCTTGTAAGGAGAGCAATGTTGAGAATTTTCCATCCTCTGAATAAATACAACATGCACATTTCCTTTGCCCAAGAAGCTTCACTGGCTAGTAAGTGAGTAAAACCTCCTGTCTGAGCTGAACCTTGTAGCTCAAGTTGTGACTGACTCAGAGGAGTGCCACAGCACACATGGTTCAGAGCACCACACCTTGACAGCCTCCTCACGAACACAAAGGGAAGAGAAGGGCATCTAAAACATTATTCACATAAAAGAAACAAGAAAAGCCTAAGTCTTTCCCCTCAGAACATTGCAGATATACAATACACTATGCAGACCACTTGTAAATTCTGGATTCATAACATTCTCTCCACTTTCCCAAGACTTAAACTTGTACATTATTGATAAAATGATGACATAAAAAAACAATCCATATATAAACAAACACAACCCTTTGGAAGCCTTTCCTCATGCCTGCAGGCAGTTACAGAAGGACCAGCTGGTTTAAGTCAACTACAGTTTGTTGAAAAGTACCATCTAGTGGTGACTTTATATTATGCAAACTCACTGAATTCTACCTGCTGAAACTTTCTTTGCCCTGTTAATGTCCGAGCACAGATTCAACAAAACTGAACGTTGCATTATAATACCACCTTATAGAACAGTTTCACTTAAACCAAAGAAGAACATTATCCTTTGTTCTTACCTTTGTTTACACATCACCTCGTGAGTCACAGGAAAGGGGTGATGTTCCTGAAGAGAGATGAAAGGTCTGAAACCCCGCTGCTGAGTTTAGCTCATTTTCAGGCTTCCAATAGTAAAGACTTCTGGAAAGGATATGATAGTAATTACCAAGTGAATTTTGCTCTCTTAGCAGAAACTGCAGATGGTGCTTTCTATGAAATTAAGAGAGCAGCCCAGGAAAAAAGCAGTGCCTTGACCTTTCTCATGTTGCCAATTCTTAGTGTAAGCAGGGACATATTTACCATAAATAAAACTACAAAAGGTTTTACTGGAATTTTTGCTACTGATTATCTACATTTGCTTTAATTCAGAACCCTTCCACCTCTCTTGAAAAGTCTAATCCACATCAACTCTGATGTAAAAACATAGACTAAATAGTTCAACACATGGTTGATGATAAATATGACTGCAGACCACATCAACAAGCCACATGTTCTCCTGAAAGCAGCAGGACCCAATGAACAAAAATAAAGAATTAATGGCCATTTACAGTGCTGCAATGATTTTTGAGGGTCTTTAGGAAATAGGGTAGCAAAGCAATAGGTGATAACCAAAAGTAGGTGTGTTTGTTGTAGCCCCTGGTCACTCCAAGCCTGTGGACCCTGCAAAGGGACAGAACATCTGGCATTGTATTCATCTACGCAGCCCGAGGATTCAGCCCAAAAGCTCAGTCTCATTTCAGGTGGCCTTGGCTGATGTTATTAAATACTTCTGTAGGAACATCAAGACCCATATCAAAGAAGGAATAAAAGCCAAGTCAAACAGAGCTAATGGTCACTCTCAAATAATATTATTTAAGCTTGCACTTAAACCCTTGAAGTCCAGGTTGGAAATGACAGGTAAAGGATTCTCAGGCAGACTGAAAACAGCAGTAGTTCAAACACCAGCAGTGGTCAGTGATTTGTGGGGAGTAGGAAGAAGATCACATGCAACTCTGGAAATACCTGTTTGCATGAACTACAGTTGTGCTGAGTATGTTAAAGGATAAATATTCACCTCTTGTAACTGTTAAAAAACCTTAAATGAGATACGAGAAGTGGAATATAAAACATGTCACAGAATCATATGTCTAGGCCTTTGTTTTCCTAGCCCAATTCTTTTATGTCCGTGGGCTTGCAGATGCAAATATCATCTTCCAGTAACTTCTTTCTTCAAAACTCCTTCCAAAGGAGGACTCTCAACATTCATTTTGTTGCTCCAAATCCCACCCCTGTATGTAAATACTATGGCAAGAATTTCCCTTCTGTGCACACGCTATCTTTCAAAGTGCTTTTGACTTTGAAAGAGTTTAATCACTAACTGTAAAAACCTGTTCAGTTGCCAGACTGCAAAATACGCTACCTCATGGAGTTGTATGTCGTGTGTCACACAGGTCCTCCTCATACAGATTATCTGAAACCATGATCTTTTCCTAAAAGAAAAAAGAAACCCACTCATTTTTATATCTGAAGTTCCTGCTCCCCTTATCTTATTCAATCACTACTTCAAGCCCCCCTAAGAGTTTCTGTCACGACTGAACAATCAGAATATATTCCATCAGGTTCAGTTTATCTTTATTCTGCCATATCGTAGTTTCATTTAACTGGTTTAACTATTCAGCTGTTGAAAACAACTCTAACAGAAAATCTTGATTATTCCAACTGTTTGGCAAATTCAGTTCAACTGAATTTGAAAGCTTGTCAAAGTGCTTTTGTATAGTCAGTGTAACAGAATGCTGAGCTTATTTCAGTTTTTACAATAAGGGGTCAAATCAAATGACTTCTGCTAGATGTTTTATAGGTATTTTTGAAACCTAAAGCATACACACATTCTCAGAGAGTTCTTCCTGAGGCTGAGTTATAATCAAATGATGCCAAATTGAACAGAATTATTCCTTATTGTTTTACATGTGAATTACTTCCGATTATTTCAAGTGTATTGTTGTTTGCATGAGCTGTAATCATGCTGAGTACTTTAAAAGGATATTCAACCCTTGTAAATGTTTAAAAAACACAAACAAGACAGTGAAAGAGGAGGATAAGGCATTTTCTTAAACATCTGTGTCATATCAACTGCTTCAAATGGATAAAGCAGGGAAATGCAAATGCTGACCTATTGGTTAAAGCTGCTCAAACCCCTGGGCTAAAGTGTCTGTCAATGCTCAGCTAGCTTACAATTTAGGAGCCTTGTAACTTCACAGACACCTGAAGCAATCTCTTCTGACCCATTACTTGTTATGATATAGAACTCTGAGGAAAAATAATGTAAGAGACAGTGTTCAAAACAAACTGCATGTGATACTGTGCCAGTTTAAGACTGGCATATCACATAATAGAGAGGATTTGTAACTGAAAGGGTTTTTTGGTTGCTTTGCTTTTTAGAAAACAAGTTTTGAGAGCATCCCCCCAAAACTATTCAGTGCATGTGCTGTAATGTCAGGTGTGTTTTAGCAGCATTTCAGCCATATTTTAGATTGCCAGAGGGTGGCATCAAGAGCACCATCAGCTCATGCTGTATGGAACAAATACTGTATTCAAAACAAAGCACAGAAAGACAAAGTGGTCTGTCACGCAGTCCTACTGAAAAAGCTGTGCATCATGGTCCAACACCTTAGCTAACTGACATGGTGCTGAGGCTGCACACATTCCTATTAAAATGAATTTCCAATCATTTAAGCACAATCAGCAACTTACTACAGCACCCAGATACAAAAATTCATATTTATACAATAGTAAACTAATTGGCTGCACCTCTACTCAGCCTATATCAATCAGCATCTAATCAGTATCACTCTGTGATATTAAGGATTACAATAAATTAAAGCGGCTATCACATACATGATATCATTAGAACTGCTTAGTCTCCTTACAGGTAGTCACTCAGTATCATCAGACTGTGAAAAGCCAGGTAGCTTCAAGCCCACGTTTAAGACTGTAAAACAGTTTAATAGCAGAAGATAGTCTATGTGGGTTAGTCTGGCACAACTTGCAATTCTCATGAGTTTTGTGAAAGGACACTGGCTTTGTCTGCTTTGCCATTCAGTGCTAGATGTGCCTCTTCTAAGATCAACAATTGTACCCCACAGAACTTGTAGAATGACATGCAGAAGATGACGAGCACCTAGGCCTCCTTTTGAAGGAGAAAATTACAGTACAGATATTGCCACAGTCCACCACTTAATGGTGCTGGCAAACACAGGTGCCACCTGTGAAGACTTCAAGGTAGCCATTGACAACTTAAACCAAAGGGAAGACTCCTACTGCATGTTCCTGAGAAAAAGCATATCTAAGAAGTATGATCGTCTGCTTGTTCCTGAGGATGCATCTGCCAGTGATGATGCTGACAGCTTACAACCATCTGAAAACACAGTATGCACAAAACATAATCCAGTTTCAAATAATTCCAGTGACTGGAATACCTGAATTTTTCTGCAGGATAGCAGATGTTATCAGATAGAAATGCCTTTTACCCAGAAACTGCTCATAGATGCTCTGGGGTCTCATGTTTTCAGTGCTTGTTTGCTGTCTGTACGGGGCAGACATGACTGGTAAGTATGGCCAGTTTCTGACATCAGACATGCTGCAAGGGAACTATGCTATTCACTTTTCCATACATTGAACCTACAGATGACCCTACACTTACCTGTTACAGGCTCTGTTCTCCCTTCTGCCTAGAGACCCTGCTGGTCAAGAGAAGGGCTTTCCTGTTATTAACTCATGTAAATAATGAGTACTTGACTAAAGACAGCAGTGCTCTTACGCATAGGACTTAGTTCAGAGGATTTTCAGCCTCATTTGGTCAACCCCACAGATAAGCAAGCCTTTAAAGAGCAGAGAGGGATCTCTAGGAAAAGCTGCACAGCTAGCACTCTCCTTCCAGTGTGTGTATTTCACAGTTGCACTGAGCTTGCACCCCAGCTGGACTGGGGTGAACTACACTTGTTTGGTGTGCTATTTATGACTTGCCGTGCTATCTCTTGATATCCCAAACTAGAAAGACTAGAAAGCCCCATTGGTTTGAAGACAAGCCAGACTACAGACCTCTGCCAACACCCTGTTTGTCTAGTGGGACGTGCCTAAGATCTAGGCTACCAATACTGTAACTATTCATACAATGAATCTACAATGGAGCAAATCTCTCCATCAGACAATAAGGCTGTCCTTGGCTCCATGGGGATTTTAGGGGTTCTGTCTTGCAAGCCTTCCTCCTGCAGTTCAAACAGTAATACAAAAGCCTGTATTTGTACACTATTTGCACTTCCTTTTCTAGATGGATGTTGGTGCCTGACACCCTTGACTGTCTAGCAAATCTAGTGATCTCATTTTTCAACTTGGTTAACTTGTATAGACATAAAACACAATAACCATAAAACTCGACCATCACAAAAATATTTAATCCTGTATTTCACATTCTAACAAACAAAAGCAATACTCACACTACTTTCCCATCTCACATGCCTATTTCTTCTGCAAGCTTCTTAACCTGTTTTCCAGTGACCTAGACAATGTCAGTCATGAAGCATTGGGCCTGACAGAACTTCTCTATCAGGACATGTCACTGTCAGGTAGATAATCTCCAACCTAAATCAGGATTACAATAGTCACTACTCCTCTTACAAGCTCTGATTATGACAGCAGCAAACACTTCACACCCCAACACAATATTCAAATCAAGGGTTGCATTAACCAAACAGTGAACAGACTCTAAATAAAACCCTTCCATACACTTTTATTTTTCCATTCAGAACACTGAGTGTCCAATCTGATTATGTGCTATCATCAAACTACTGAATATCTATGTTAAGCAAACTAATCATCAAAACAAGTTCTGGGTTTTTTATACTGATACCAAAAAGACACAGGATCAAGATCAAGATACTTTTTACCTGCTTCAGATCAGGTGTCACTTAATTGTAGTGGTACGCAGAGCGCTACTGTATTTTGAATGTAACTTGTTTGGCAGCTGTGCTGAAGGCAGGCACTGAGTCCTCCTCCGTAACTTGTAGAACAATGTAGAACAAAGCACATTTTTAATGCCATTTTGCTGCAGACTGGTGAAAAAATGGCAAATGGTAACCTGTATGCACCAACAGTCTTCCGCAATGTCTTCTCACTCCCCTAAAATCATGGATTTCGTATCTGAAGCTTGCACTTCAAGGGCTTGAAAGATACTTGCTTATCACAAACTACCGCTACCACTTCAGAGTATGGCCTGCCGTGCACCGAACCTAATAGCGCTCTATGCATACAAAGTATCTGAGGGTCAGAAATTTTGTGAAAAACAAAATAATTGTCTCATGAACTTGTTCAACAGCTGTGATTTGCCCAATTTTGTGGCCAAACTGGCAATCTGAGCACCAAAAGCCCAAGTTTTGGCACTGTCTTGTTAGACTGTAGATGTTCACCAGATAAGCACATAGAATCACAGAATTGTTGGAGTTGGAAAGGACCTCTGGACATCATCCAGTCCAACCCCCTGCCAAGGCAGAGCTGCACAGAGCAGGTCACACAGGAACGTGCCCAGGCAGGTTGGGAATGTCTCCAGAGAGGGAGACTCCACAACCCCCCTGGCCAGCCTGTTCAGTGCTCTGACACCCTCAGTGTAAAGAATTTCTTCCTCATGTCGAGGTGAAGCTTACTGCATGTCAGTTTATGGCCATTGCTCCTCATCCTGTCGCTGGGCACCACTGGAAAGAGTCTGGCACTATCCTCCTGGCACCTGCCTGTGAGATACTGATCTGCATTGATGGGACCCCTCTCAGTCTTCCCTTCTCCAGACCAAACAGGCCCAGCTCCCTCAATCCCTCCCCATAAGAGAGATGCTGCAGACCCCCTGATCATCCTTGTGGCCTCCACTGAACCCTTTCCTGTACCTCATTGTCTTTGCTGTACCAAGGAGCCCAGGACGGGGCACTGCACTCCAGATGTGGCCTCACCAGGATCGAGGAGATGGAAAGGATCACCTCCCTCAACTGCTGCCACACTCCTCCGATGCACCCCAGGATATACCCTTGTCCCTCCTGGCTCAAGGTCACACTGCTGGCTCATAGTCAACGGATCATCCACCAATATTCCCAGGTCCTTCTCAGCTGAACTGCTCTCTAGTAACATTAAAGCTATCATCTCTGGTTATCCCTCCGCAGTCACCATCAGTAACCAGAAGGAACATAGTTATTAACAACAAAGACAGACCTGCCATGGCTATGTCAGCCGTCCTCAAATGTGTGCCTGTGTGTTTGCTGACAAGCAGAAGGCCGATACTCCTTCAACACCCTGACTCGGCGAGCTCCCGCTCTCTATAAACCTAGCTAACCAACTTCCACCACAGCTTTTTGGCGATACTAACAGTTAAACTTAAGACTTTCTGCCAGCCCACCGCACACACCCCCTGCACTGCCCGAGGACCGCTTCTGCTCGCAGTCATAACGCCATTACAAACAGGCAGGCTGTGCCCGATCCCCTGAGCTCTACGGGAACCCCCCAAACCGCGGCGGCGCTGCCAAACGCTTCAGGTAAACACCCAGGAGTTACTTCAATAATAACATCGCTTCAATAATAAGGACAACTCTGGGGCCACCCAAAGCC
>NW_009940780.1:0-6990 GCF_000696875.1 Nestor notabilis | reverse complement strand
GAGCGAGGGGAGAGCAGAGGTCAGGCCGGGAAGGGCTGGACTTCACCCACACCCTCCTGCTGCCCACGGTTAGTTAATGGGATGCTGGTTAAGAGGGCAGCGTCCATCCGGATCTTCCTTTCAGCCTGCCTGTTGCTCCTCGTTTCCATGTCCTTTAACCACTTCTTCCTTTCTATATTCTTCTTCCCTTTTCACTACCATGTTTTTGGGGTTTTTTGCCTTATTTCTGCTTCCCTTCCCCACTCTGCTTCCACCAGCTCCCAGCCCCTCACCTGCCTCCACTTCCCTAATAGCACAGAGAAGCCCCAGCATTCCCAACACACAACATACACCCAACCAGCTAAAGCTCAGAGCATCCGCTGAGCTCAGCCACCCAGAACGACAGAATCCTTAAGATCATCAAATCCAACCATTCCCAGCAGTGCCAAGGCCACCACTAACCCATGGCACAGAGGCCTCAGCTACATGGTGTGTGAACACTCGGAGGGACGGTGACTCCAGCACTGCCCTGGGCAGCCTGTTCCAATGCCTGAGCACCCTCTGGGGAAGGAATTGTTCCTCATCTCCATCTAAACCTCCCCTGGTGCAGCTTGAGGCCGTTTCCTCTTGTCCCATCCCTTGTTCCTTGGGAGCAGACACCAGCCCCCTCCTGGCTCCATCCACCTGCCTGTGTGTCTGGTACCTGCCTCTGCTGCCTACCCAGAACTAAAGCAAGTGCCAGCCTCAAAGACCCCATGGACTGAGGAACCACATGGCTGCTCTCCATGCGCTGCTGCCGCTTCTCCCAGCGAGCTGTGGGTGCTCCCGTGTTGGTGCTGGGAGACCCAAGGTAAAACAAGGCAGAGAGAGGAGCCCCCAGCTCCACATGGGATGAGCCTCATGCTGCTGCATGGAGTGCAGAAGAGTGAAGCTTTAGGCGTGAAAGGGGAAACCCAACAACTCCTGTGGGTTGTGCATCCCACCAGATCTCCACTTGGAGGTAGAAATAACAGCAAGATTAAGTGACATGGGTGGTAACGTGCAAAGTCTTCTAACAGCTGCCAGAATTTGGCCTGCTCAGTATCCAAAACTGACTGTTTTGAATGTAGGATAGAGTTAACCCCCTGAAATGAAGGACTGGATCTGTGGTGGGAGAGGCAGGAAGAAAGGAAAGGAGAAAACAAGCAATGAAGCATCATTTGAGAGTCATTAAGGCTTTGCCATTCTCCAACTGGCTTCTGTTAGGATTGCATCTGTATTTGGGTGCCTAAAGGGGGAAAAAATAAAGGGAAAAACTAATTTCCAGGGGTGAGGAGCAAGCAGCAGGTTCCCTCCTGTGCCTCTGTGCTTCCACTGCCCCTGGGGTGCTCAGATGCAGCTCAGGGAGGACCAGGCACAGTGAACAAGGACCTGATATTTTATTACCTTCCTCTCCTGTCGGAAGCGGAGCCTATTTGCAGATTTACAGCTCTTCTCAACAGGAAGTTCATGTTTACAAGTTTCCAGGGAAAGAAAAGGCAGCATTCCTGTCCTATGCGATAGCTTGGTGGGACGCCGTCTCACGTGGGAGTTCTCGCATTGGTATGTTAGACAGGAATGAGTTTGAGGCATGTAAAAGCATCCAGACAAAAAGTTAAAGCTACAAAAAAATGCAAAGGCCAGAAGGAAAACACTCATCCAGGAATTTGGTGGAAAATACACAGCAAGACAGCATGGCCACGTCTGGAAAAAGACTTGTGCAGCATCTGGGATTCACACTTCAAAGAAACAGAAGAATTTTAAGAGGATGAAAAAACTATATTCAGGCACTAACATGAATTCATCTCCTCTGGTCCAAATCTCTGGTCATTCCCATAACACTGTTCCTCCAAGGGTCAGCAGCCAAGCTCAGCCCACAGTCACACCAGGGTGGCCCCATCCCTCCCAACAAGTGCACACATGGGACCATAGCGGTGTCTGGTGGTGCTGCTGGATCCACTGGGACCTACCAGGATCCATCCTCCTCCCTGAGCTCAACCCTAGATCAAACCCCCTCCTTTCTGCAGCCACCAGTGATCAGAGAGGTTTGAGCAATGGGGAAACCACAGCCCATAACCAGAAAGTGGAGGCAAGCTCAGGCAAGCAGGAGGCAGAAACAGCCCCATCCTGTGAAACCCGGACTTAAAACTTCCCCTTCCATATGGTTACTAAAACCACCAAAACTAAACAAAAAACCCAACCCTCTTTCAAAGCTTACACAAAACAAGGAGCCATCAGGACAGCCAAAGGTCAAGCAGTCAGTGCTCTACCGGGATGCAAAAGCACCATGTAAACATTTATTGAGGCCACGTCGTACAATTCAGTCAATACAATTACAGGGCACCGAGGGTGGTTTCTGATCCTCTGAGCACACACGGGTCCCAGGGAAAGTTTGTCTTGACAAATGGCCATTTCCCAACAGAAGAATGATTCAATCAGAAGATTCTTTTGAAACAAACTCATTCAACAGAGCACAACAGGTACAGAACATCAAGTCTCAAAAAGATACAGCTACTTTCTCCCTAGAGAAACAGCGAGAGAAAACCAGGCTGACAAAGCACACAAGGCAGCCACTCCTGAAAAGCTCTAGGATTTAACATGCTTGATACCAACCCAGCTAGAGAGGAAGCCCATAACTGCTGGAGGCACCACATTCCTCCAGCACCACCGTGTCTGTACCCAACACTTTCAGCCATTGCTGCCCCCAGCACAGATTTTGGGTGACCCACCTCACCCAGAGGTGCACATCTCCACTTGCTCCTTGGGCATTCAAGTTCTTTCCAGCAGCAATAAGAATAAAACTCCCAGTGGATTCACAGAGATAGGAGGAGTCATGCAAACTTCCTAAAACTTGTTTTTCCAATCTAAGTGCTTAAGAGGAAACCATTATCAAGCAGCTTCCTGCCCTGGATCCGAGCAGTTTACATCCATGTGACACCATCCCTACAGAAGGTGACAGGAGCCATCACATCCCTTATCATTTCTATGCAGGAGAAAGAGAGATCTGCTTGTCCCTGCTCCTCCTGGTTTTGTGGTCCTCCTGGGAAGCTCCCTGTGGCAGTGGAGTGAGCGCTCAGCACCCTGCTCTGCTTCATGCACACTCAGCACCCCTGCCCCTACCTGCTCCCACTGACCTGGTAAGAAATATGCTGAAAGGCACTTGAGACAGTTCAAAGAGATTTTTCAATAGACTGAAAAGAGCATCACATCAAAGAAGTCAGATGTCTTCCACCCCCTGCACCGGACGTACGTGTTCAGACAACTATCAAGACTAGGAAGTCAAATGTCTGTTTGTTGAATTAACATGAACATAGGGGGAAAAGCAAGAGGCCAAGAATTACCTTCAACCCAAACCTCAGATTTACTGAGCATGAAACTTCAACAGCTGTCAAAATCTTGATTTCCTTTATAAAAACCCCCAAATCTCAGAGGAAAGAATAAGTAAGAAACATCTTAATTTCAAAAAGTAATAATAAAATCATGGGGCAGGAGATGAACAAGAGATATTCACCAACAAAGCTCCTCCAAAGCGGGGCTGGATTTGATGGCACAGGCGGCTGGTTACAAGGCAGTGCTCTTGAAAGAGCTGATTTGATTTGGCTGTTTTGCTACTGGGAAAAGAAACAATAAACCACGCTGAGCACATGTTTAATTCCACTGCATTTCACTGCCCCAACGCAGAGCCGAGGCCAGGGTGAAGCCGTGTGTATCCCGGTGATCCTGCCCAGGTGACCCAGCTCCACGTAGGGCTGCTCTAACCTTTCCCAGCTGTGTTTTGGTGATGGTCTGAACGTCTCCACATGCTGCTGCAGATGGAGCAGCTGCAGGGAAAGGCAGACACCTGCCCGTGGTGCAGGGATGATCAGAGACACCAGCTCCTGCCCTACTTAAGGCCCCAACAGTATTTGGATTGTAAATGCTGTGTTTGGGGTTAATAACCTGGTGGCTTTGAGCCCGAGTCACTCGAAATGCTGCACGCTGAGGTTTGAGTTCAGCCTGGCTTGTTTATGTCCAGTGAATATCCACAGCCAGCTCTCCACTGACCTGCCACCACAAAAACCCTGAAGGAGTGGAGATGAGTGACAGATACACACCGGTCCTACTCAGAGCTTAGACCAACATCAAATGCCCCAAGCACCACAGAATCCCAGCCTGGTTTGGGTTAGAAGGGACCTAAAAGCTCCTCCAGCTCCAGCCCCTGCCCCGGGCAGGGACACCTTCCACTAGAGCAGGTTGCTCCAAGCCCCTGGGTCCAACCTGGCCTTGAACACTGCCAGGGATGGGGCAGCCACAGCTTCTCTGGGCACCCTGTGCCAGCGCCTCAGCACCCTCATAGGGAAGAGCTTCTGCCTCAGAGCTCATCTCAATCTCCCCTCTGGCAGGTTAAAGCCATTCCCCTTGTCCTGTCCCTCCAGGCCCTTGTCCAAAGCCCCTCTCCAGGTTTCCTGGAGTGCCCCTTTAGGCACTGCAAGGCTGCTCTAAGCTCTCCCTGGAGCCTTCTCTTCTCAGTTGAACAAACCCTGATCATACTTTTCCAACCAGTTGCACCCTGCACAACACTTGGGTTGCACCAACGCGACCAGGGCTCTGGTGGCACTGAGCCGCAGCACGCTGCAGCTCCTCCAGCATCACCCCAGCTGAGCCCAGCCACCGCCAGGCTGGGTGCAGGGGAAGGACAGCACGAGTGCCATTAGCTGCTCCTGACCTGATGCTCCAAGCTACAGCACGAGTACTTTGAATGTTACCTCTCAGACCTAGGAAAACAAATGACAAATACACATCCTCTGGAGAACGTTGTTATCAGCAGAGCAAGAGAAGTAGTAAAACTATTTTGTGAGGGATTTTTACAGCAGCCATTTCGAGGAACACCTCTCTGCATGTTATACTGCAGTCTGAGCAGGCTTCTGGTCTAAGCATTCACTCTTCTTGAAGACTTCTTACAACTAAACAGCAGCATAATGCATCTACCTTACTAGCAGTGCTGCTTCAGCATTTCTTGCTACAGTTTTTCTGCCAGTCCTTGTTCAGTGATGACAATATTTATATTAAGAACACAAGAATATGGAACTGTGTGATTACAAACTGTAGAGACAGACACTGCACTTAAAAAACCCAAATAAAACCACTTCCCGATAGGCTCCAAACGTCTGGATGCTGCAGCAGCAGGAAAAGAAGCTATTTGTTAGAGTCAGCAGTGAGTTTTAGATGACTTGAACCTCATTCAGAATCCCAGTCATATGGGAAAAAAGCTGTAAGATGTAATAAAGTTTTGGAAGAAAAGAGAGAATTTGAGGGCAAAATTTAGATCTTGCAAAGCCAAACTGACAGGAATTGGTTCAAGAAGCCTGCAAGGGCAACTCGTATTGACTACAGAAGATTCTTGTGCATGTGAAAAGGTTTTTCCTGCCTGCTTGTTTTGGCATATGGCAAAGCTGCAAACTCGCCCCCAAGGTTCTCACCAACAACAGAGGCTGTTCAATGCCAGAAGGAGTCTCAGAGATGCCACTGGCACTGCAGGGTGCCCAGAGAAGCTGTGGCTGCCCCATCCCTGGCAGTGTTCAAGGCCAGGTTGGACACAGGGGCTTGGAGCAACCTGCTCTAGTGGAAGGTGTCCCTGCCCGTGGCAGGGGTTGGAGCTGGAGGAGCTTTAAGGTCCCTTCCCACCCAACCCAGGCTGGGATTCTATGTTTGAATGAGAAGTGCTGGGAGTGCAGCCCACTAAAATTCTTCCATGTTTTCAGGAGTCAAGTCCAATCAAAGCAGCATTTGTTAAAGCTCCTCTGGGGTCCCATTTCCCAACACCTGCATCCCCATATCTCCTGAGCACTCAGCCTGCCCTTTGCCTTGGCTGTTTCAAAGTACATCTCTGCCTGCAGAAGTTGACTATGAAAATGGACTGTGGCTGTCTTCTTGACCCATGCAGTACAGCTGATGCAAGAGGGATGATCCTGTTTTAATGAGGAAACTATGGGAACTTTGATAAAGCATATGTTATAAAAGCCCTACTATAAAAGCCCTACATCCCTGGAACTGGATGATGGACCTCTAAACTGAATTTTGTAAGTGCTGTCTCAAGCTGTGTAACGTACCAGGAGGCAGGAGAGCAGACCTGCTTGTTTGCAAGGCACCATAAATCTGTAGCAGCACTGAAGGTACATTTCCCATGGCTGTTAAGACCCGAGTGCCACCCCTTCAACAAAATGCCCCATCCTCTGCCTGCTGGGGGAGACAAGAGGACACCACAACCTCCAGCTCACCCAACTCCATCTCTCCAACTCACAGCACACCTCCTGCATGCCAGAAATGAGGCTGACCATGGTGTAGCCGACCTGTCCTCAGGAAAGTGGACCAAAACCACCAGCTGATTTCATACAGACCAACGAACGGCGGTGAGAGAGCAGGAACTTCACCAAAGCCAACCTGAGCTGCAGTTGAGCTGGTGACCTCCAAGCTGAACCTTCAAGCCTCTGCCAGACTAAGAATCAGTGCCAGGTTTTGCATTACAATAAAACCATTTGAAAACAATTCCTCATTACAACTGAAGTGTAGAAATCCACTTTATGCTCACTGTGCACACACTTGTTTCTGACCTCACAAGACCTTGCTCTGGCACCAAAGAACCCAATGAACTGACATTTCAACACTTTCTTTTACCCTCAAGTATAAACATGCAACTGCTGAGAAAACCCAGCGATGCTCTGACCTGACACAACCACTCGTGTCGAGGGATCATTCCTGTGCTGTATCACTGACTGGAATTACCAGAGCTTTGCCAGCAGCTTAATGAGATGGAAACTCACGCTCCCACTGCCAGGATTTGTTTGTCAGGGTATAAACTATTTGGATGCCCCAAATATTTTGCTTCTGTGTTATAAAACAGGTGTGAAGAGGTGCATCTCCATCCACGGAGCTGCTGCTCGGGGAAGCACAGACATTTGGCCAGCATCATCAGTGACAGATTTGAGTTCCTGGCGTGCTGGATGTGCACAGGCA
>NW_009940779.1:1082-9772 GCF_000696875.1 Nestor notabilis | reverse complement strand
CCTCTGCGCGGAACTTTGCTTGCACAAGGGGTGGGGAAGGAGAGAAAAGGAAATTGTGGTCGATGGGGGAGTGTTTGGTGCTTTAACGTTACCAGGACCCGGAGGAGCTGCAGAGCCGGTGCAGGCGGGGCCAGATTTCATCCCTAAAGCGTTTCAAAAGGGTAATTAGAGAAGGGAGAGTGTCTGCTGGTGGCCTCCAAGCAGCCCGACGTTCCCTATTCAGCCACATTCCAGAAGGTGGGA
Organism: Nestor notabilis; assembly: GCF_000696875.1. Taxonomy (NCBI): domain Eukaryota; kingdom Metazoa; phylum Chordata; class Aves; order Psittaciformes; family Psittacidae; genus Nestor; species Nestor notabilis. The sequence continues at coordinate 9,529 of NW_009940779.1, read as the reverse complement.
ATTCCAGTTTTTTTTGCGCCGGGACAACGGAGGTGCCACGTGGGCAGGGAGCGAACAGCTGCTTCTCCATCCGGATCCTTTGAGTTCCTCCTACTGCAGACCCTATTCGGACACGTCCCTTATGGAACAAATCCTGTTTGGATCCCCAGAGTAGTTGGATCTGTTGGGAAAGCCTATAGGTGAAGGCGGCGCTGGCGGCCTCATCCTGCACAGCTGCTCAGCAGAGCCTCCTCAGAGGAAACTCCTCCCTGGTGTGGGATATTGGGTGGCTCCCGGCCGCCTCTCTCCTCCCTCTGTGGGGCAGCGGCAGCAGGTACCAGGATGCGGAGGGAAGCGGTGTGCCCGGGAAGCGCTTTCGACTCCTGTAAGTGCATTTAACCTCTTTGAACCCAGAGCACCCTGTGCTCTGCCTGTTATTCCCTCCTTTACCTGTGCTGTTCCCTCCCCTACCTGCCCCGTGTGCTCCACAAACAGAGGTGGTTGTTTCACACTGGCCAACCTGTGCCTGTACCGGTATCTGGCACGTTTGTGTTACTGGGAGAGAAGTCGCTGTGCTCGTGACTCGTTCCCTCTGGTTTAATGAAGTCCTTTCCTGTGGCTGTTGTGGCCAGTGGAAGTGCTCAGGCTTCTCCCCAGGGCGCGGTGTCCAGGAGCTGCAGTCTGGGGTTAGTAGGAACACAAAGTCCTGGGCTTAGCAAACACTTGACACCAGAGCTGGCGGCTGCGTCAGGGAGTGAACAGTTGCAGGTGGCTTTGCACGGCTGTCACCGTCCCACACAGAGCCGTCATCCATCAGGGATATGGACAGAGGGATCCCTCAGGCACCGTGTAGGGGTGCAGGGCCTGTGCTGACTGTCCAGCGTCATCTCCCTTGTGTGTGTGTGGCATTGCCACGAGTGGATTTTGCCCCCTCACAACATGAGCTGTAGCCCCCGTCTGCTGACATTCCCTGTCAGCTTCCCTCTCTGTGATCTTCCCACAGACTTTGATTCCAAGAAGAAAAGGAAGGTGGCAGAGATCTACCAGGCCCTGAACAGTGACCCCATCGACGTGGCCACACTGAGGCGGATGGCGATCAGCGAGGGGGGGCTCCTGACCGACGAGATCCGCTGCAAAGTGTGGCCGAAGCTGCTCAGTGTGAACGCAGATGACCTGCCCCCCCTCCCAGGTACAGCACACCGAGCTCTGTTCACAGTTCACAGGCAGTGTCCCAGGGCTGGGTTTGTTGCTTTTGCTGAATCTGTGGCTGTTCAGATGGCTGCACCCCCCACACCAGGTTGTGTTGGGTGATGGGACCTGTTGGAAGACAATGTTAACTACACCTGATCTCAGACAGCAGCAGGGCAGCAGGTTCTTCTCTTTTCTCCTTTAACTGTCTCAGCTACCCATGGATGGGGTTTTTTTCTGAATTATTTGTATTTAATAAACTGTTCTTCCTGGTCTCTGCAGCAGGTCATGTCCTGCTGCTGTGGAGTGTGCTTTGAATTGCACAACAAAACTGTGGAGCAGGGATGTTTCCAGGAGTGCTGGGAGTGGTGTGCTTAAAGAACACGCCTTCTTCTGAAGAGGGTCTACTTACAAGGGCCTGTAGGGACAGGACAAGGTGGAGTTGGCTTTGAACTGAAGGAGGGGAGACTGAAATGAGCTCTTGGGCAGAAGCTCTTCCCTGTGAGGGTGCTGAGGTGCTGGCACAGGGTGCCCAGAGGAGCTGTGGCTGCCCCATCCCTGGCAGTGTTCAAGGCCAGGTTGGACACAGGGGCTTGGAGCAACCTGCTCTAGTGGAAGGTGTCCCTGCCCGGGGCAGGGGTTGGAGCTGGAGGAGCTTTGAGGTCCCTTCCAACACAAACCACTCTGGGATTCTGTAACTAACAGTCTCATCTCCTCACACTGAAGTGTGTTACTGTCTGAACAGGCGGCAGCACGAGTGAGGGGCCAGGGCTGGAGTGTGACACATGAAAAGGGGGACGTGCCGTGGGGTGTTGTGTCTGTGTGTGCAGCCTCATCCTCCTGCCTTCAGCAGGGCCTTTCCCTGTCCCTCCTGTCTTCCTGGTACCATTGCATTCCTCCATGTTAACCATGTTCCTCTTTTCCTCAGGAAAGGAGCTGCGAGAGGACAATAAGGATTACCAGCAAGTGCTGCTGGACGTGCGGCGATCCCTGCGCCGCTTCCCACCAGGTGAGGGGGATTCTCCTCTTCCCAGTCTGTGGTGGGAGGTCTGTGCTGTGGGGCTCCCCCAGCTCAGACCTCACTCAGGGGTTGCAGTAGGTGACACTCCAAGAGCCTGACTCTGGAAAGCCAGAGCTTACAGCAGCTTCTCCGTGCAGCAGAGCAGTCCTGAGCTCTCAGTTCCCTTCAGCTGCCTCCTTCAGCTGCCTGTGCACAGCTGGGTTGGAGGTGACCTCCCCCTGCGCCCCGCTGCTGGTACATGGAGCAGTTGTTGGCCCTGGGAGCGGGGTGAGGTTTGGGTTGATGGCGTGCGTGAGAAACAGACTTTGCTGCAGTTGGTTTTAGAGCCTGCTCTGGCCCAGGGGTGGGGAAGGCAGCTTTGTCAGCGGTTAGAACTGTTTCCGGTGTTAAACAGCCTCCAAATTGGGTTCATGCACCAGATTTAAGAGGACTCTGAACCTTTAGGAGCAAAACGTGTTGCAGTTGTTCAGTTCTGCTGCGTGGCTGGTGCCTTGTTGTGCTATTTATAAAGCATTTCATCCCCAGCTCTGCAGAGCAGTCATGATTTCTGGCCAGAACCTGCTTCCCCCTTCTGCTGCCCCTCTGTCTGTGTGAGCACTTCATTCACTCTCATTCGCTTTGGAGAGCGGATGCCCCATTCCTGACGGATCTGCTCACATCAAGTGGCAGCCTCCTGCCTATTTTTAGATGCATCAGTGAAGCAGGGAGAAGGGGAACTTTGTCACTGCAGGATCTCTGCTGGGACCTGCTGCTTGGCCTTTGGGTGTTTTGTCTGTGGACAGGGACTACCAGAAACCAGCTGCAGCTGCGGGCACAGGAACAATGTTTTTCCTGTCACATCCTGTCCCTCAGGACGTGGTGTCAGTGGGGGCTGACGTGGAGTTGTGGTGGTGGATGCTGCTCTGAGGCAGTTGGCACAGTTTCTGTGGAGTTGGGTCCTGTTTAATTTTTGTAGAGCCTCTGGGAAATTTAAAATGATTAAAGCGTCCTTAGTGCTGAGCGTGCAGCACCATTCTGCACAGCTCTGTGCACGCAGCATTAACTGGCAGTGTTCAAGGCCAGGTTGGACACAGGGGCTTGGAGCAGCCTGCTCTAGTGGAAGGTGTCTGTGCCTGTGGCAGGGCTTGGAACTGGAGGAGCTTTAAGGTCCTTTCCAACCCAAACCATTGTATGATCCTCTGAAACCCTGCTCCTGTCCTCCCCAGTGACATCCTCACAGGTGGGGCACTGCAGCTGCCAAGATCAGCCAACCTCACAACTGCCCATCAGAGTTTGGGGGGCAGGATTAGCCCTTGGGATATGTTTCCTGCTGGTTTCCTCCCTCCCCTTTGTACCACATCCCTCGGAATGGGCTGGTAAACACACAGGTCCTCTTGTTGCATGACCAGAGGGAAGGGTTGCAGGAGGAACTCATCGACATCATCCTGCACGTCCTGAAGCGCAACCCGCAGCTGCATTACTACCAGGGCTACCACGACATCGTGGTCACCTTCCTCCTGGTGGTGGGGGACAGACTGGCCACGGCGCTGGTGGAGAAGCTCTCGACACATCATCTCAGGTACTCAGTGGGCTCAGCTGGAGGAGAGGAGCTGCCTGTGGGGACACAGCACAGACAGAGCCGGCCTGGAAGGCAGAGCCTTGGGTTAAGGCTGCTGCCTGTCCTGGCCATACCCAGAGGGGTGCTGTGGGGAGCAGTGTGACCACACGTGGCTCTGCAGGAGCTATGCTCTGGGGAAGGGATAGTTGGAGGCTGTCAGGTAATTTGTGGCATCTCTTGGAGCTGCAAAGCCAACCCACTGCATTGTGCACAGCTCTCTGGCCTCTGCTGCCAGGGCCTGGCTGTGCCTCCCCCTCAGCCTTACACAGCCCTGCGCAGCGTGGTCTGCACCAGCAGTGCCCTGAGCCCCACGTCAAGTGGCTCCTGTTTGTGCACTGAAATGAGAACAGATCTTCAGCTGGGTTGTATTTTGGGGGGATTCTCCTGCCTCTCCCAGGCAGGGAGTTGCCATTTGGGTGCTGGGAAGGGTTTATGGTTCCGGTAGGATGGAGGCTGTCCCAGATGGACAGAATTCCCTGGGGCTGAGGCCACCCTGCCAGCAAAGCTGTTTATTGCAAGTACATTTCTTTACCTTCTGGCTGCCTCCCTGGAGACAGAGCTCCCTGACGTGATTGCTTCATGAAGCTTCTTTTCCATCTTTCCTCAGGGATTTTATGGACCCAACGATGGATAATACCAAGCACATTTTAAATTACCTGATGCCCATCATAGACCAGGTGAACCCTAAGGTGCATGACTTCATGCAGAGGTACGCAGACGTTGCCTCAACACAGGTGTGTCAACTGCAGCCCCACAGCCAACAGTGAGAGCCCAAAGCCATGTGTCCCTTGATCCCGAGCAGACCCGCTCCTGTGCTGCCTGTCCTGAGGGCTTTTAGGTGGTACCACCTTCACCCCAGTGGTCTGCAGTCCGTGTGGGGGGAGGCTGGGGGTTTGTGTCTGGGATCATACAAAGCTGCCACAACCATTTTTTGTGCCCAGTTTTGTGGCTGGTGTCACCTTGCTGTGGTTTGTTGCTGTTTTGAGGATAATGCCCAAGTTTTGCAGTAGGGCCCCACAAGTGTAGACTGGGCAGATTGAAACAGAAGCAGGAAAGTAAGTGGGGAGGTTCAGTCCAAGGTCCTTTTCTGGGTTTCATATCCAAGATGTCTTTGGGTACCAAGCTGGATTTCAACTCGCAGACATTAGTGAGCCTTTAGGGTGGGAAGGAGCCTGCACAGCTGACTGTGCTGCAGGACTTGCCCTGGCAGGCATGGGGCTGCGGTGCCGGGATGCTCAGCAGCATCTCAGCTGGTCTGACAGCACTTTGTCCCTGTGCAGTGCGGAGGTGGGCACCATCTTTGCTCTCAGCTGGCTCATCACCTGGTTTGGGCACGTTCTGTCTGACTTCAGGCACGTGGTGCGATTATACGACTTCTTTCTGGCCTGTCATCCCCTGATGCCCATTTACTTTGCTGCTGTGGTAAGTGTTGGCTGGAATGGCAGGGGAGTAACTGGACTGTTGTGAGGTGGTGGTGGTTTGGGGCTGGCAAACCCAGTGCTGCTGCTGTCCCCTGCCTGCAGGGACCCCCAAGGCCAGTGATGTCCTTGGCAATGGCAGGAGGGATCCAGGAGAGCTCGGGGTGGCCTGGATGTGTCCAGATGTGCAGCCTGGTCCAGTTCAGTGCTGTGGAGGCAGCATAACCTGGTTGTTTTCTTTGCCTTCATGTGCTGGCCCTGCTGATGGGGACTTGCTGGGGCAGCTGGCTGGCTGGGGACAGCCCTGTGCTATGCATCCATCTGCCTTTTCTCCTTATGGGGATCCAAACAAATCTATCTTTGAGCCGAGAGAAGGGCTATCACGGCCTCAGAGCCTTGGGAAGGGTTTGACATTGCTCTTCCCGGACAGGGAATGCTTCCCTGCAGCGTGTCTCGGTGAGGAAGGGCAGCTCTTCCAGCTGGAAGTGAAGTGTTCTGCTGTTGTGGCTCTGAAGTGAGTGTCAGTGGGTGACAGGGACTCGTCCTCAGAGCGCTCTCTGCTCCCTGCAGATCGTGCTGTACCGCGAGCAGGAAGTTCTGGACTGTGAGTGCGACATGGCCTCTGTGCACCACCTCCTGTCCCAGATCCCACAGGACCTTCCCTACGAGACTCTCATCAGCAGAGCTGGGGACCTGTTTGTCCAGTTCCCACCATCCGAACTCGCCCGGGAGGCAGCCCAGCAGCAGGCTGAGCGGTGAGTGGTGCCCGTGTGTTTGCTCCATCCCCTTGCCAGGTCTCCCTCATGAAGATCGGCCCCTCTTGCAGCACTGGGTGCAGTTCTGGTGTCCTCAGCGTAAGAAGGACGTGGAGCTGTTAGAGCAAGGGAGCAGGGGCTGGAGCACCTCCCATAGGGAGACAGGCTGAGAACATTGGGGCTGTTCAGCCTGGAGACGAGAAGCTGTATGGAGACCTCAGAGCAGCTTCCAGTGTCTGAAGGGGGCTGCAAGGATGCTGGAGAGGGACCTTCATCAGGGACTGCAGCGATAGGACAAGGGGTGATGGGTTCAAGCTGAAACAGGGGAAGTTCAGGTTAGATCTAAGGCAGAAGCTCTTCCCTGGGAGGGTGCTGAGGCGCTGGCACAGGGTGCCCAGAGGAGCTGTGGCTGCCCCATCCCTGGCAGTGTTCAAGGCCAGGTTGGACACAGGGGCTTGGAGCAACCTGCTCTAGTGGAAGGTGTCCCTGCCCGTGGCAGGGGTTGGAGCTGGAGGAGCTTTAAGGTCCCTTCCAACACAAACTGTTCCATGACTTTATGATGCTTCCCCCTGGCAGGAGGCTGGTCCCGAGCACAAGCTGAGGCCGCTCCTTGACCCCATTTCTTCTCTTGCAGAACTGCGGCTTCCACGTTTAAGGACTTTGAGTTGGCGTCAGTGCAGCAGAGACCCGACACTGTGCTGAGGCAGCGGTTCCGGGAGCGGCTGCGCACGGAGGAGAGGACAGAATCCATCCTGGCAAAGCCCAGGACCAACCGCTTCGTCAAGCTGGCTGTGATGGGGCTGACAGTCGCGCTGGGGGCCGCGGCCCTGGCCGTGGTGAAGAGCGCCCTGGAGTGGGCACCCAAGTTTGAGCTGCAGATCTTCCCCTGACGCCACGGGAAGGGCTGTTCCCGCCACCACGCACCGGGCGATGGGTGGTGCAAGGACGTGGCTGGAAATGACCTGTCTGAAGATTGGGTTTTGTCGTTGCTGCATCCAGTGACGCTTTTGGCCTTTGCAACAAAGACTGAGGGGAACCAGCCCAGCAGGATTCGACCCCACACTGGTGCTCACCTTGTTCTCTCCTCCCCGGGCAGGGGTGAGCACACAGGCACTGCCACTGTCTCGTCAGGAACCGGAGTTCGGATGAGTCTCAGGCTGCACACAGGTGACTGTTGGGCAGAGAGCTCTGTGTGGGCTATCCCAGAATGATCCCTCTGGAGGGTAACTAGTTGGGAGCAAGGGCAGATCCTCGCCTGGAGCAGAGTCTCACAGCACATTTGGCCCAGGGGGCTGAGGGGTTGTTAACACTCCTGAGGGCCCAGGCAGCCCCCAGCTCTGCATCACTCCTGTCTGCAGGCTGCCAGTGCCCCACGGTCCAACCCCTTCCCGTTCCTATGGGCAACCTCTGAGCAGAGCCAGCCCTTTCCCTGTGCCCTGCCATGAGGTTCTCTCCAGCGTGAACACTCCCCGTTCTGCTCCCTCACCTCTGCAGCCTGTTTGCAGGAGAGAAGGGCAGGGACAGGAGCACGCTGGGGGGGCTGCAGGGAGCCCGGGTGTCCCTCACCGCGGCTCCATCGCTGGCAGCAGTGTGGGGCAGCAAGAGGAGACACGAGTGTCACACATGCTGCCAGAGGTATGTGCTGTCATGTGCCTGATCACGTCACCACGAGTCTTAGCAGCACCACAAGCACCCGTTGCAGGCTTCTCTTACAGCTCTGGGAGCAGGTTTGAACGCAGAGAAAGGCTTTTTCCACCTGGTGAAACCCTGCACGGGTCAGTCACGGCAATAGGAAACCTGTCAGAAACCTCCCCCAGGAGCTGATCAGGCTTCAGAGTAACACAAGGGAGGAAGTTTCCCAGAAGGCCCCCCCAGGCACAGCTCCTGCCTCCCCCCCAGCCCCATTCACAGCCCCCCCAGCGCTCCCTCCCCTCCGAGCTAAGCAGCAACCCCCTCTGCACAGCTCAGTGGCACACTGAGCCAAAGCCAATAGCCACTCGATGCCTCTACCTCTCCCTGAGCTGCTAAACCTCCCGCAAGTGCCCTTACCTGTCCCTCTGCTCCCAGCCTGCTCCCCTGCCATTGCTGTGTGGTGCCCAAAGCTGTCTGGGCCGTGCCTGGGGGTTGCACCCCTGATTAAAATAGGCATTGGCTGAAGAGTTTGGGACTTTGGGATAGAAAAGAAAACCCATTCCCTGCATGTCCCAACCCTCTGCCTGGGGGTTCATAAGCACCTCGGGGCAGTTCTGGTTTGCCCTGTGGGTTTTCACTCTCAGAGGGGCTGTGCCTTTGGGCCCACCAGGGTGGCCGCAGGGCTGTCGTCATGCCTGGCCTGTGGTTCCATAAAGCTCTGAGCAGAGGAGTTTCCTTTGCAGGCTGCGCCTGGAGGGTGTAGATCTGCTCTGGCACAGGCAGGGTGGGCAGTGGGGCCCGTTCCTGCTGCTGCTCCCTCACTCCCGGGCTGGGTGTGCCCATGGAGGGAGCCAGAG
>NW_009940779.1:641-1063 GCF_000696875.1 Nestor notabilis | reverse complement strand
CAGAGCCCATCCCTGGCCCCCCAGTACCCCCCAGGGCAACAGCACGTGGGGCAGAGGACGGGGCTTTAGCACTTTAGCAACTCGTGGTGCAGGAGAGACTGTGGTGCCCTGGTGGTGCTGCCGGGGTCCCGGCACCCCTCTGTGCACTCCCCAGCACCCCGAAGGAGGGGGTGCTGGAGCCCCCCCAGCTCTCTGCCCACGATGCACTTTAGTTGTTGTGTTGTCCCGGGGGAGGAAGGGGCTGGAGGAGACGCTTTGGGTGTTTCAGTTACTCTGTACAAAGACTTTACATCCCCCTGTAAATGCGGATTTGTACAAACCCCACACTGTAAAATAAACAGTTACTAACACCTTTCCTGCCCCCCCCGGACCGGGGCTGTGCTCCTGGCTCCCGTGCCCCGGCGCTGGCACATCCCCATGGC
>NW_009940779.1:0-392 GCF_000696875.1 Nestor notabilis | reverse complement strand
GCCGGCAAAGCACCGTTCCTTGTGCCGGTGGTGCTGTGCCCAGGTGCTGCCCAGCTCTGCGCCCTGCACAGTGAACCCAGCACCGCCGAGGGCTTGAGCTGCCCGTGGGTCCCTCGAGCTGCTCCAGGCACTTCCCAGGCAGCTGCAGCCTGTTTGGGACTCAGTGGAGAGAACAGCCCATGGGAAGCATCACCTTTATTGACCCCGAGAGAGCACAGACCTCAAACGGGGGCCTGTGTGCGGGTGCCTCCCGGCGCTGGTGTGTGGATGAGGCACAGCTCGGCGCCGTGCTGAGGTGAGGACCACGGCCGCGTTTGGCAGCTCTTCCTCCCCGTCTCCTCGAGGAGCTGTTCCCAAAGCTGGGAATCATCACTTGGCCTTGGCAGAGCCCA
>NW_009940778.1:0-1471 GCF_000696875.1 Nestor notabilis | reverse complement strand
AGGGCCATATAGGGGGGTATAGATATATAGGGGCATATAGGGAGGTATAGACATATAGAGACATATGGGGGGTATAGACGTATAGGGGGTATAGACATATAGAGACATATGGGGGGGTATAGACGTATAGGGGGGTATAGACATATAGAGACGTATGGGGGGTATAGACGTATAGGGGGGTAGAGACATATAAAGAGATGTATAAACATATAGGGGTATATAGGGATGTATAGGCATGGTATAGACATATAGGGGGGTATAGGGGGGTATAGACATACAGGGGCATATAGGGGGGTATAGACATATAGGGGTATATAGGAATGTATAGGCATATAGGGCAATATAGGGGGGTATAGATATATAGGAGTATATAGGGATGTATAGGCATGTAGGAGTATATAGGGATGTATAGACATATAAGGGTATGTAGGGGAGTATAGACATATAAGGGGGTATACGGGGGTATAGGGCATATAGAAACATACAGGGGCATATAGGGACATATACTAGAGACATATAAAGAGATGTATAAACATATAGGGGTATATAGGGATGTATAGGCATGTAGGAGTATATAGGGATGTATAGACATATAGGGGTATATAGGGGGTATAGGGGGGTATAGGCCATATAGAGACATATAAAGGCATATAGAAACATATAAGAGTGTATAAACATATAGAAACACATAGGGACATATAGAGACATACAGGAGCGGATAAGGACATATAGAATACACATTTAGGGGTGTATAGGGACATAGAGAGGTGTATAGACATATAGGGGCGTATAGGAGCATATGGGGGTGTATAGACATATGGGGCGTATAGGGTGTATGGAGACATACACGGGCGTATAGCGACATATGGGTGTATAGAGACATATAGGGGCGCATAGGGGCATATAGGGGTGTATAGACATATAGGGGCATATAGGGATGTATATGGGTGTATTGGGGGGGTATAGGGGCGTATAGGGGTGTATAGGGGTGTATAGGAGCATATAGGGATGTACAAACATATATAGGCATGTAGGGATATACAGACACATAGAGACATATAGGGGCATATAGGGGCATACAGACATGGGGGGTATAAAAGCATATGAGAATGTATAGACGTATAGCGACATGTAGTGACATATAGAGGTGTAGAGACGTATAAAGTAGAGACGTATAAGGACGTATAGGGGTGTATTGGAGTGTATAGGGACATATAGGGGTGTATAGGGGTGTATTGGAGTGTATAGGGACATATAGGGGTGTATGAGGGCATAGAGGGGTGTATAGGGACGTATAGAGGTGTACAGGGGGGTATAGAGATGACCATAAAGACATAAAAGAACATAAAGGAATATATAGGGACATATAAGGATCATTAAGAATATACAGCAACGTATACAGACGCATATAAACATAGGCACCATAGCCCCCTATAGCCCCCCATAGACACCCCATAGTCCCCCATAGCCC
>NW_009940777.1:24530-26150 GCF_000696875.1 Nestor notabilis | reverse complement strand
ATTCAGCACAGAGGTATCAGGTAAGTTTTAAGGCCTCTGATAAACTCTTTGAAGAGGCTTTTGAAACACCGCACACAACCACGGACTGCTGCTTTGCCTAACAGGGAAACCGAGGCACAGCAGCCAGCGAGGATGGGGCTGCAGCATCGCCTGTCCCTGACCACTGAGCTGTGATCAGGCTGCCCAAGAGAGGAGGATTTTGGAGAGGGGAAGCCCCAAATCCACAGCTTTGACCCCAAAGTGCTCAGAGCTTAGGTGGGGGACAAAGCCGAGCCATACCTCCAGGACCCTGCAGTGTGTGTGTGTGTGTCCCCAAGCAGACCCCGTGCCACCAGGGCTGACCCCCAAACCATTGGTAGCACCACCCCACCCCGGGCACCCCAGCAGAGATACGGCCCGTCACAGTGCTGCAATACCTTTTGGTTTTGGCTTTTTGTTTCACTGTTTTTTTCTTTTCTGGTCTTTTATTTAAGAAAAAGAAAAAAATAAAATAAAGAGAGAGAGACACAGTGGTGGGTAACTTCCAATCCAGAAATAATCCCCTGCCAGCCTCCGCTTCCCCTCCACCAGTTGATGCTGGGGGACGGGGGTCCCCATCCCCACGCCATCGGTGACCACAGGTCCCCCCAGCCCAATAGCTCTGGTAACCATAGGGTTAACCTGGCTGAGGGTGCTCTGCACTGGACATGGGGCTAGGGGAGGCCTCTCCGATGAGGCAGCTGCCACCAGCGTGGGGTGACCGGGGAGGCATCGGGTTATGGCAGTCAGAAGGCACCACAGAGGCTGAGCCTGGCTCTGGGCATCCACGCTGGGCTGGCACTGAGGGAACTGTGCACCAGGAGACTCAGGCCAGGTCCATTTGTGGCTCCCCCGCAGTAGTGGGAAGCCCCCACAGCACCTCCAGTCCCAGAGCTACATCCCATCACGAGGGGGGCAGAAACCAGGGGCTGGCCCTGGATGTCCCAGCAGGGCTGTTGGGTGGCCCCATAGCTGGGAGCACATGGAGACACAAGGACAAGCAACAGGCTTGGTGGCCACCACAAACCACCCCTGCCCAGGCAGCAAGATGGGGCAGAGGAAGTTGCTGTGCTCCCCAGGAGGTCCTCATGTGGCAAACATTACTGTCATCATCCCACAGAACTCACACCAAAAGGAGCAGGGAAAGACCCCGGCATTTAGTGCTGAGATACAGCAGGCAACAGGGATAGCAGTGCCCCAGACCTGTGGCCATGGGTCTCCATTCCCCATCCTGCATCACCCACAGCATGGGGCGCTGGAGGAACCCAACACACACCACCAGCAGATCCCTGAACCAGCACTCACCTCCAGAATTGTGCAACCAAGTGCAGCAAAGGCAGGGGGTTGCCTTTGGGAAGCCCCCACCAGCCACCTCCCTGCTGGGCATCTCCTCTCTTCCTCTCCCTGCACAGCAGGACCCGCAGCATCATCCTGCCCTGTGCACCATTGGACACGCACCGAGGTTTTGACCCCATCCCTCTCTACCCCCCACCACAAGCCAGCGGGTTGGGGGGGCCACGCGTGTGCTTGATGCCTCCTCTGGGAAAACCAGATGGTAAAGGGCATGAAAAGAACAAGGCCCCTCTGGATGCCTTCCAAGGG
>NW_009940777.1:24052-24431 GCF_000696875.1 Nestor notabilis | reverse complement strand
CGTGGCTGGGCCCGGCGGGGCATGGCGTGGCACAGCGTGGCAGCCCCCTCCCTCCCGCCCCATCCCCTCTGCCCCTGCGTTAAGCGATCTCTTTGATTCTGCGGATGTAGTTGTGAAGCTCTTCGGGGTCTTGCAGCCCCATGTCCTGGCAGACCCACTCCAAGTCCTCCTCATCAGCGATGGGGATGGAGTTGTAGGCCAGCTCGTCGGAGGGCAGCGTGGCAAAGGTGGTGAACTTCACCCGCTTTCTTTTGGAGGTGGGGGAGTTGAGCGGGTCCTCGCTCTGGTCCCGTGTGGAGCCCCCCGAGGAACCATCCCCACGACCATGGACCTGGCTCTGCACACTGGTCTGCGAGCTCCCGCTGCTGTGGTGGTGCCC
>NW_009940777.1:16690-24011 GCF_000696875.1 Nestor notabilis | reverse complement strand
TCTGGACGTTTTCCAGGGGGTTCCCAGGGCTTTCGGGCTGGGGGGAGAGGTCATTGTGAGCCCGCAAGGGCTGCCCGTTGCCCAGGAAGACCCAGTGATGGGAATGGTCCATGTTGGTCTGGCCTTCGGGCGGGATACGTTTGTGCCGGTATTTCAGCACAAAGACAATGCAGTTGATGAGGAAGACCAAGATGGCCAGGCAGAAGACACCCAGGAGGGCATACATGCCTATCTCCAGGTCTGTCAGCCCCCTGGTCACCTGGACAAAGCCAGTGGGGATGGTGGGGAAGTCCTCGGTGGGATGAGATGCGCTGGACATCCTACTGTCCTCGCTTGGCTCCGCTTTCCTCTCCACCTCTGCCCGCAGGGTGGTGCTTGCCCCCATCTCCACCAGCCCCGGCTTGCTGGGGACATGGTCATAGTCATAGGTTGGGTCCTCCTCAGACCCAAAGTGGACCCGCACGCTGGCCAAGGCTGTGAAGAGGACGCTCTTGCGCTTGGTCTTCTGGCAGCTCTCACAGATGACCAGCTCAACCCGCAGCAGCTCCCCTGCGCCCTCGCTCTGTGCCACCACCAAAGGGAATGCCCGGTCCTGGGTCACCGAGACCACCTTCTCATCCAGGCTGCTCACCACCAGGTTGTAGTCCTTGGGGTCGTAGAGGGACAGGGGGGCCGTGGTGCCGTCGCTGTAGGAAATCCACAGGCTCAGGAGCGCTTCCTGCGGGACCAACACAGGCACCGGTTGCCCAGCAGGATGCCAGTCCCACCTGCACCCGTTTGTCCATCCCTCCATCCATCTCTCCTCCTTTTCATCCTTCTCTCCATCCAATTCACCCTTTATCCCTCCATCACCCATCTTATTCCTTCCAAAACATCACCTGGTTTTATCCTTTTGCCTGTTCTTCCCTCAATGTCCTCCATGCTTGCCCAGGCTCACCCCAAATCCCATCCCCAGAGGTGACAGATCTGGCTACCAAAGCTGGGCTGGGAACTGCACAGGATTTGTTCCAGACCCCTTTGTCCCCATGGCTGTGTCCTGTCCCTGGGGCAGGGTTGGTTCATAAGTTTGTGTGAAGGTTTCTGGGGTGTTCTGAGGGTCTGGGATGACCATGAGCAGGATTTGGGAAGGGAGGTTTACAGATGGAGCCCTCACCCAACCCCAAGTTCCCCACCAGGCCCAAATGCACCCCCCTGGCCTCACCTGCTTGAAGAAGCTGAGGGTCTGCTGCACGGATGTCCGGGCAATGATGGTGTGGCTATTGCCAGGGCTGGGGTGGAGGGACAGCGAGAGGCTGGAGACCACCTGGGCCTTCAGGTCTGTGATGCTCACCTTCTCCTCCGCCACCGTCACCAGCGTCTCACCCAGCACCGCTTCCACGAGTGGGGACACAACCTGCAGGGGACCAGGGTGTCCATCAGCTCCTGCCACCCGCAGCCCAGCTGGCAGGGGTGGGGAGATGGGGGTGGGGAGATGGGGTACCTTGAAGAGCGTGGTGCCCGGCTCCCTCCCGGCCAGCGTGAAGCTGTCCACCATGTGGGCCACCCGCGGGTCATCCACACGCATGAAGTCGCTGACCAGGTCTGTGACCTCCACCAGCCAGTCGGGCCCCAGCATGGTGACCACTTGCTCCGTGCCCTCCGCCGCCGTGGTGTGGAACTGGGTGAAGACCTGCAGCGTGGTGTGCTGGTACTGCAGGGCACAGCCCCGACTCTGCTTCCGCTCCTCTTCATCCTCCTCGTGTTCGCTGTCCCGCACCAACCTGCAGGATGGGGCAGTGCTATGGAGCTCCTCATTGCCCCCACAGGAAGGGAGAGGGGTGGCCAGGCAGGGACAAACACCAGGTCACCAAAAGATGCCTGTTGCCCATAAGATCTTTGAGGGCTTTAGCAGCACATGGTAACAGGATCACCAGCATCTCTGTCCCCTAACCAGCTGAGAGGACCAGACATCTCATTTGGAGGTCACAAGGATGATCAGGGGGCTAGGGCATCTCCTCCATGAAGACAGACTGAGAGAGTTGGGGCTGTTCAGCCTGGAGAAGAGAAGCTGCTTGGAGACCTCAAAGCAGCTTCCACTGTCTGAAGGGGGCTACAAGGATGCTGGAGAGGGACTCTTCATCAGGGACTGGAGTGATAGGACAAGGGGTGGTGGGCTCAAACTTAAACAGGGGAAGTTCAGGTTAGATCTAAGGAAGAAGTTCTTTACAGTGAGGGTGATGAGGCACTGGAATGGGTTGCCCAAGGAAGTTGTGAATGCTCCATCCCTGGTAGTGTTCAAGGCCAGGTTGGACAGAGCCTTGGGTGACACGGTCTAGCGTGAGGTGTCCCTGCCCATGGCAGGGAGTTGGAACTAGATGATCTTAAGGTCCTTTCCAACCCAAACCATTCTATGATTCTATGATCTCAGGTTAGGATGGACAACTGGAGGTCTCCAGACCTCAAAGCAGGGCTAACTTTGGAGCTTGGCTGCTCCTGGCCTCCCCCAGGGAGGTTTTGACCATTGCCAAGGATGGGTGTTCCCCACCAGCTCCAGCATTTGACCAACCTCATTGTGAAATTTTTCTCCATCCATCCAAACATGCAACCTGTATCCACAATCTCTCACCATCTCAGAGGGCCCCTGAGATGACTCTGGCTCCATCATCTTCAAAAACCCCTCATTAAATAGCTAAACAAGGCAATTAAACCACTACCACCACCTTCACCTTGCCTTCTTCAGGCTGGACAGACCCCCAAGCACAGCACCCACCTCCTGTCCGGCAGGATGGGCACCCTCCAGCCTTTCACTTGGCTCAAGCGGGCGTCTGAGAGCTCGATGTGCAGCGGCAGCTTGGGCACCCACACTGTCATCTCCAGTGGGGCAGAGAGGTGCTCGTAGGTGAAGGTGACCCGGGCGTTCATGGAGCCCTGCGACTCCTTCCCGCTGACAAAGACATAGTCACAGCTGCTGGAGACCTGGGGGAGAATGGATGGAGGGTTACAACAGCCCTGCAGACACACCAGAGATCCTAGCACTTCCCAGAGGAGAAGAGTTTCACCACCAGTTAAAGGTAGCCCCAGGAGCAAAGATGCTCTCTCCTCCCAGAGATCCCTGATCAGAAGCATGGACCCACACACCCCATGTCCATAATGCAAACTTCCCCCAGCCCAGGTCCTCTTGACACCCTTGCCTAGTCCCACCTCAACCAGACACCTTCATTTGGTGCCTCAGTTTCAATTTGGCCTCCGCAGTGAATTGTACCCTTATTCTGCACCCTAGCTAGAGGCACCCATGGGTGCTTCACAGAGGTTATGCATTGCTCATCCTGGACATCTGCCCCAAAATCTCCTCCAGTCATGCCCAGAAGGCACAGGCAGCAAGCACAGACCCACTGCTTGCCAGTGAGCAGGTAGCCTCCGGTGCCTTGTCCCTGTCCCTCCTGCTAACCCCACAGGGAGCTTCCTGCAGCCCATCTGAATCCTCACCTTCATCTTCTCGTTCTCTTTTAATTCCCATTTATGCAAATGCCATTGCTAAATTTGCTATAAGACAAATACACCCTGCAGGGGACCACTTGTTACTGACCGACCCGACCTGCTGAGATGATGCCAATGCAGCATCACCTGCATTTCAGCTTAGGCCATCAGAGTCAACAGCTCCTTCCCAGCAAGGCAGAAGACAACCAGGCCAAGGGGACTCCGAACTCCCATCTGCAGTGGCCCCATGGCCCAACCCTGGCCCCCTTCTCCCCTCCTACACCATCAGGAATTGCATCTGAGTCGTTTGCTGCTGGGGAAGAACAAAACCCACTTGCAGCGCAGTCACTCTGAGATGCAGCAAGGATCTCACAACAGCACAGAAGGGCTTATTTCCAACAAGCTGCTCTCCCACGTGGATTCTCTGATGGCTGATAAGGGTTTGAGCCTGTGCTGCGTGGTAGCTGACAGCGGAGGTGATAGCATCACTGTCACTCTCCCCACCTTATCTTTGGGCACCTGTGGTCATTCAGCTGCAGGAGCTTTGCATTTCCAAGCCCACAATCAGGGCTTGACTTCTACAAGGGCTCCATGTGTTGGCTGCAGGAGCCCCCTGCAAGGTGCCTGAGGTCCCCAGGGCTAGTGGAGGACCTGAATGCCTTGGGAAGTTCCTGCTCCCCAGGCACAGGAGGGAAGTGCAATGCAGGAGGGTTTGTTCCTTGTCTTCCTATCAGATACCAGCTCAGCATGTCTGAAAAGACAATCTCATCTCTGTCAGGGCAGTGTCTGAATAAATATGAGCTCCTGGGTGAATCCTCTGGCAAAGGAGTGCTCTGGATATTGTGCCATTTATCACAATATATACAGTGGGATGCTGCTTGCATTACCTTAGCTAGTAAATCCTCCCCCTGCATCTTCTGGGGACCGTTTGCTTTGCAATTGGGGAAGGGTGTGTGTGTGTGTGTGTGTGTGTGTGTGTGTGTTAAAACTATGACAACAAAATATCGCAGCCCATCAGGCCTGTCCTGATGATGGAGTGACTGCAGATGAGGTTCTAAATGAAGTGTGTGCTTGTTCAGAGAAACTTCCCGGATCTGCAGCAAGGCATCGGGAAGCGAGAGGCTGAGGTCTGCCTGGGCTCCGAGCCAAAGCACTGCTGGCTCTGCTTCTGTGGCCAGGAGCTTCCCCCTTGGCACAGCCTCAAGCACGCGATGGAGCAGACATATCTTCTCCAAGGCCCTCAGGAGTGGGAAGAGCCACCATGGCTGGTGGCACCTAGGGGGTCCTAGTGGTGTCTGTGGGTGACTGGCATCACTGGGGCTCAGTCCCACTGAGCTGGCTTGCTCCCAGTGCATCCTCAAGCAGATGTGGATTATGGGCTCCCGAGAAAGGTTCAAGAGGTGGCCTTGTGTGTCCCTCAACACATACACAGCCCGCAAGGCCACCACATGGGCAGGTAAGGGGGATTATTCCTACACTACCTCAAGTGACGAGGTCCTCCTCTCTCGGCTGAGCATGGGCGGTCACCCTGTGTCACCACAGAAGGGGATGAGGATCACAACTCCCACCCGTGCTCACCCACCATCCTTTGTGAGTGGCCCTGACAACTTCACAGCCGTGTCTACACCACATCCAGAACATGTTGCCTCCACCTTACACACGAGAGCAACCACCACCAAGCCACAGGCAGCGTGGGGAGAAGCATCTCCCCAGCCCTCATTCATGCTGAATTATTTACAGTAACAGATAGCACGTCCCACTATGTAAGCTTTGATTTATGTAACAGGTTTATAGCCCTGACACCACAATCATACTCCCCAATCTCAGCAGGTAACTGAGAGCTCCCTCGGAAGCGAAGCTCCAGCACAAACACAGAATAAGTCAGCAAGCAATTGCATGGGGCTCCGAGCAGTGAGCGGGAGGTGAGCCGGGGCCGGAGGGCTGCTCCATGCATTATTCATCCCTGCTCGTGTGCATGTGTCTGCTCCCCCCCAGGTCTGGGGACAGTGTGTAAATAGATTTATGGGTAGAAAGGCAGCACATTAAACAGTTTAAGTGTCTTGGAGTCCATCCTGAAGTGTATTATTGCTCCAGTGTTTTATCACATTGCAGAGGACCGGGCTCCATAAATTAGAACCAGTGCTGTAAATCGCACAGATTGGAGCTTCAGTCAAGAACTTGGGTAAACACTTTGTGACACTGGCTGTCACCCACCCAGGGACCAACAGGAAGAGAAAGTCCCAATGGAGCTGGGGTTCTGCTCATCACCCCCGGCTTGGCCGGGAAAGCAGCCGGTGGCTGCTGGCAAACAGGGGAGAAGGGGCTATGAACCCCAGGCTGGGGGACATGGGAGAGCCCAGACCCCAAGCATGGCTCCCTGCCTCTGCCCAATGCAGCAAGGACACGGAGAGGGTGGGCTGGCTGGGTGCAAGCAAGGAGAGGGACAGGGGGTGTCTGGGAGAAGGTAATGATGTCTAGGGGTGGACGGATGGGTGGAAATGGTGATAGAGTAATATAGGCAGGTGGAGAGATGGATACATAGTGGGAGAAAAATGCATATGGATGGATGGGTCTGGTGATGGAAAAATCATGGCTGGATTTGAGGACCATCTGCTGCCCCCATGGCTGGGTGGATGTACGGGCAAGCGCTGCTGCTGCAACAGCGACCTTCTGCATTCACCTGATCAGCATCTCTCCCATGCAGCCCATCCTGCTCCTCTCCCTCAGCCCCCCTTTTCCCTCCATCCTCCCCAACTGCTCAGCTCGTTCCCACATCCCTCGCTGGGGCAGCCTGAGCTCAGCCTGGCATCCAGTCCAAACAGGAGATAAATGTCACCCGGAGGCACGGGAAGCCACTGATGGAAACCTGCAGCTTACATTGCGAGGTGGCAATATTTCACCTTATCAGCACTAAGTGCTCTGATAACCCATAGTTATTGCTGCTGCCTGGTGCCAGCCTGCACAGTGCCGGAGCATCCCACAGCCTCTCCAGGGACAGTGACAAAGTGCCTTATCCTTCTCCCAACAGATCCCAGGGAGAGGCACACATGGACTGAAGCCCCTGAGAGGATGATGCTTTGGATGGTGTGGGGTTGTGTGGCACGTCAGCTCAGCCACTAGTCTCAGTTCGCACCACTATTGGGGTCAGCACCCTTGGAAGAGGCTCAGCCCCTCACTAGGGTCACAGGACCCCCCAACGCACACCCACCTTGATGATGTCTTCATTGTTGGACTTGCACTCAACCATAGCAGAAACGTCCACGATGACACCGCTCAGCTCAATGGCGATGACCTTCACAGGGATGGCCACCGTCCGCCCTGTCAGGATGGCCGTGTTGATGATTTCTGTGTCCTGGGGTGCAAAGGGGACTGTCACGTTAGAGGGCAGCCTCACATCCTGGCTGGCCCCTCTCCTGCTCCAGCCCTGGGGCAGAGAAGGACCTGTGGGTGGGAGGTGGGGTGGGATGTATAGATGTATAGGTGCTACGGGGCAGATGGGCTGGCGGGAGATCCCTCAGGGGGACCCAACCCATCCCCAGTATCAAAGCAGATAAGCTCAGCAGAGGACAGGGACCCGCTCACCATGGCCAGGGGCACGATGGCCCTGATGTCCCTCTGGATGACCGTCAGCTCCGTCACCACCTTCTCCAGGTCGGGAGGGGGGTTGCGGCCCCGGTAGTCGATGTGCCACATGATGCGGCGTGTCACCGACTGGCTGGTGAAGTTCTCCATCTCAAAATCCAGCTGCATGATCTCAGAGGAGTCCCCATCCCTGGGCAGGGGGACAGGAGAGGATACAGTGAGATGGGTGCCCCAGGCCCCATAGACTCCCCGGGGGGAGCCGCAACGCGGAACCCCCCCACCA
>NW_009940777.1:12870-16298 GCF_000696875.1 Nestor notabilis | reverse complement strand
GGGGCCCCAGGCCCCATAGACTCGTGGGGACCAGCACCAGGCAGTCCCCTCTAATGATGCAGAACATCCAAGGCTGCTGGGTGATATCTTATCACAGGATGAGTGTGTGGTCATGGCCCTGGGGGATGGTGGGTGGCTGCAGGTGCTGCCCTGTCTCCCCAGCTCCATCTTACCAGCAGTGAAACTGGATTTACCACCCCGGACTGCTCCTGCCTGCACGCTCATCTGCAGGTCAAACCCCAACTGTCCCACACCCAGGAGGGCAGCACGCTCAGGGACAGAACAAAAGTCTCTATACAAGAGCCCAGTCCAAGCCACTGCCTTTACAGCACCTTCCAGGGGGATCATATGGGGAAACCAAAGCACAGGAGAAAGAGATTCAGCCACAGAAACAAATGGGACAACATTGAGCTGGCACTCGGTGCAGGGCTGTCCCTCAGCCTGCATGGGCAGCCATGGGGATGCAGAGGGTGGATGGGCAGGGGATAGGTGAGGTAAGACAGGACCAGCAAGTGATAACAGCCCCAGTACCATCAGCTCATCAAAACCCCACACACTTATTGCCACCGCTGAGAATGCAGAGCTAATGGACAGGGAGCAAACTCTGGAGCATCCCCAAGGCAGGATGCGATGGAGAGGCTGCGCACTGCCAAACCCACCACAAAGTGCCAGTCTAAGGGGACAGGGAACTCGGGAGCTGGTGACCCTCATCCTCTGCGTCGTAGCTTGGACATAGTCTGACACAGCAGCATAAATCATCACTCTTACACCCCATCCCTATGAGCAAACGTCCCCAGATGTGATCCTGACCTCACATCTCTGTGTCCAACCTGCTAATCCCTTAAGGGGACTCAGGGTTCAACCCCTTCAGGTTAAACTTCTCCATTGCTCCCCAAAACCAGAGCATCCCGAGGGGACACCCCAGAGTCACCACAAGCTGCAGAGCCAGCAAAAGCTCTCCCATAGCTGGAGGAGGGAGTGGGGTGAGGAAAGGTGAAATCCCTGTGGAAGGGGAAGCCGGGACCAGCTCCACTCTCACCTCACAGTGTAGTAGCCATTAAGAAGGTCCCATCGATCTGGGGATGCAGGATACAGTTGGGTTTCTCTCTGATAAATATCTAATGAGTGAAAGGGAGCAGAGAAAGAGGAGAGCAAAACCACAGGGCTGCTCCAGGCCATGGTAAGCCCTACTCCGTGCTCCCGCAGCAGAGGCGATGGGCTTCGCATTGGAGCTACCATGCAAAGGCTGGTGGGGTCCTGATGGAACTTTGTGCCTCCAAGGCAGCTACAGGAGTGCAAGGGAATCGTCAAAGGCCACCCAGTCTGGAGAGGGGGATTTGGCTGCTCACTACCTCTTCCAATGCACAAGGATTAAATACAGCCGGGAAGAGCCAGGTTCAAAGGCAAACCAGAGCTGCAGCTTCATGCCAGAGGAGGTTCAGCACTGGGACTCCTTGCCATGGGGTGCCCTGAAGTGTCCCAGAAGCCCTACCAGGGACCAGCCACCACCTTCTGCCCTCCCTGAGCATCATCTGCTCTCAGCCATGGCAGAGATGAGAACTGGGCTGCTCAGACTGGTGGAATAACGTAGGATGCAGCTGGGGTGCGACAAAACACCCCAAGTTGTCTGTTATCACCCCAAAGCTCAGGGCTTTCTCTGCACAGCCAAAAGCCCCCAGAGCCCCAGCAAGACAACCTCCTCCGGCTGCGCAGCCCGCAGGGCAACACGGCTTTGAGTCATTCATACTTCCCATTGCGTTAATATTTGATGGAGTTGTTTGTCTAAAAGGTGATTGTAATCACTTTAAATTCATCCTCCGTCTCTAACCTTTCCGGGCTGATTTGAAGCAGCGGTGGCAGGCGGGGAGAGGGGGAAGGGACAGAGGAGAGGATCTCGCTACTGGCAGCATGTGTAGGGGTGGCCATGCAGAGGATGGGGGGGCCCTGGGGACACCCTGGTGTCCGTCACCCCCCAGAGGACACCCTGGGGCTGTGGGGCTTGGATGCTGTGGTTGCATTTTGTATCTGGAAGCAATGGAAAATCCACACTCCAGGTAAGCCCTTTGAGGGGGGTTCTGCAAATAGCTTTGAGCTCATGTTCAAAGTGGTTGGAGCTGAGCATCTCCTTTCTGCAGGAGTCTGGCCCTTGCTTTGCTCAGTGTGGGGCAGAGATATGGGGAGATTTCCTGTGCAGAGGGAAGGAATCGCATCAACCCATTTTAACCTGGCTCCTGGAGACACTCATCTCCCTTTTCCCGCAGACACAATGATGGAGAACAATTGCTTCCCAGCACTTCAGAGTCTTTCCTGTCGATGGTTTTGACACTGTGCCCATCCCCTGCCCTCGCTCACTGTATCCTACCCGCATGGATGCAAGGAGCAAAGCTGCCCCTTGCTCTTGCGGCCTCCATGTCTCCCTTTCTCCAGGCTCAGAAGCCTCTGGGTTTTCAGCTTGGCTTTGTGGGTCCTCGTTCCTTTGGATCATTCTCATTTCTATCCACCGTACTCTATTCAACCAACCTGAGCCTTTCCTAGAGCCCCAGCAACGAGCATCATCCTTGTGTTAAGCAGGGCAGAACTTGCTCTGCCCATCTCAGGTGCTGCCCAGGTTCATCCTCCCCATCTGACACTCATCCATCATCTCAGGGTCCAGACAAGATGTTGTCTGGGGACTGCTCCCCTTCCTTCCCAGAGGAGACACCAGGATAGACAGCAAAAAGCTGCTGCCTCTCATAGTATTAGAACTTCCTTTACAATAACAATGCTTCCACTTCAAACTGGGGATCCTCTATGGCTTCACAACTCAGCCCCAAAATCCACCATCTGTATCCACCACCATCCAGGCAATCCCTGCTCAGAGCCAGGGATGCAGCTGCTCAATGGTACCCATGACTTGGGAGCACTTGCTTGAGCCCCGGCTTGGTTGCCTGTGTTGACCATGGAGCAGATACCACCTGAATGCACCGCCTCACACAGCCCTTGGGCAGCTGCCTGCCTGACCACAAACCTGCCCACCTCAAGCCACGAAACCCACCTTGGGCCATGAAACTCACCTTCACCTTCCCACTAACCTGCTGCACGGTGCTGGATGAGGTTAAAAACCACACACAAAATCAAGCCCCTTCCCAAATCAGTGCAGGACCTGCCCCAACCTCAGCTGGCTCTGAGGGTTTGACCTCAATACTGCTCATTGCCCTTCAGTACCTCCAAGTGTCTCAGTCCAAGCCATGCACTGCTGTGCCTCAGTTTCCCCTGCCAGCACCCACTTGGCGCTGCAGCCAACCACATACCCAAGGTGGGGGCGCAGGGAGAACCGCTCCATGTCAAACCCCAGCCATTTCCCCAATCCCCTGGTTATGGGGGGCAGGCACAGGGGGGTCCCTTACCTGGGCCCGGCACCGTCCACCCTGGAGACATCAACAGTGGCA
>NW_009940777.1:12132-12843 GCF_000696875.1 Nestor notabilis | reverse complement strand
CCCCCCCCAGCCACTGCCCACTCCTTGACTTGGTGCTGAGCAGGTTGACACCCTTCTTGGCCTTCACCCTGCGGAGAGCAATGGTCAAGGATGGACTCTCACCTCCGGGCACCCCTGGACACCCCCAGGGTGGAGTCTGGCCCTGGATCCCTCCTGGCTGTTGGAAACACCACCCAGGCTGTCAGCAGCAGCCATGGGGCCCACCCCAGCCCCTCTTTCCCATAGGATTTTGCCCCACCAGCAGCCCTACAGCAGGAGTTTTGACCCTCACCCCAGTGCTATCCCACAGAACAGTAACACCCCTGTGGGACAGCAGCCCCCTGGTCATTCCATACCTTGTCCCCAAAGTGCCTGTGAACAGACAGCTGATGGTGGGGCCATAATCCTACTGCAACTGGGAGGGCAAAGGCAGCAGTCTGTAGTGGCAATGCAGAGATGGAAACCCTCATGGACAGCCTTTCCCTTCAAGAAGCTTCCCAAAGCCCTGCCAGCAGGTTCCATAAATACAATATTCCCTTCCATCCTCTCCTTCCTGCCTGTGACTGCCTTTGCACAGTATTGCCAAAACAACCACATCCTTGAAAGGACGGAGCGGGGACAACCCTAGCACCTTACCTGAGGGTGAAGTGCTCCACAGTGGAGTTGGACATCAGGTAGAGGAGGATGCTCAGCACCTCGCCTGGCTTGAGGGGCTTGTTGGGCAGGCGGATG
>NW_009940777.1:11423-12094 GCF_000696875.1 Nestor notabilis | reverse complement strand
GGCTGCAGGAGGCTGACACTGCCGATGCGCAGCAGCGGGTGCTGTGTGGGACCCTCAGTCCTGGCTCCCCCAGCCCCACGGCGGGGAACCATCTCCCCAAGGCACTGTCCGGCCCCGTCGGGGGCATGGAGGGTGTAGTAGAGCTCAACTTGCTGGCTCTCGCCCGACACCTCCAGGCTCTCAGGGCTCTTCCGCCTGCCCAGCGGCACGGCCGGGGGTCCGAACCAGGCGTGGGGCAGCTCTGCCTGCACCAGGCACATGGCCAGGCTGCCCCGCAGGCGACACGAGCTCTTGATCTCACGGGCATCACGGAAGGCGTGGAGCCGCACACAGGGCAGGACATCGAAAGCATCCCAATCCCGGCCGGCTACGTAGAAGAGCACTTGGACCACAGGCTGGTTGGCCACCAGCCGGGGCTGGATGATGAAGGCGCGCACCTTCCAGTTGACGGTGAGGCGGTCAGGGACCTCCAAGGTGCTGGAGGGCTGCAACTGCTCCTTGGGCAGCACCAGCCCCGTGCTGAAGGGCCCCAGGGTGACGTTGAGGACGGGCAGCTCCTTGGTCTGGAAGACGACGAAGGGCTCGGCACGTTGAAGCGGGGCGCTGCTGTTGCCCACCGGGCTGGCTCCCACCCCCTTGAGGAAGAAGGGCAAGCGGGTGTTGGACAGGCG
>NW_009940777.1:10289-11339 GCF_000696875.1 Nestor notabilis | reverse complement strand
AATGGGGGTTAGTGTGGGGCACCCCCCTCCAGAGCATCTCCTGAGCCCCAGAGCTGGGAGAGTGGACCCAGGCGGTGGTCCTGCCCTGCAGCAAGGAGCAGCTGCTTCAGCACCCAGACCCACCACAAGGGCAGCAAGAGCCTGGTTGGGTTTCTCTCCTGCAAACCAAAACCACAGAAGATGTCCCCAGGACCTCGGGCATCACTGTGCTTCCCAGTGGGTGGCTCCAGACTCACCAAACCCATCCTCAGCATGGGATGGGGTGTCCAGCAAGGAGGGATGCTCAGGGGCTGCCCGAGGCTGGGCCAGGGTGTGTTGAAGCTGCATACAACCTCAGTATCGCCTCTGGGGTGCTCAAAGCACTGGTCACCCACCCCACACCCATGCCAGGGCATCAGCTGAAACAGCACAAATGCACTAATAGAAATAAGGCGTAACTGGCTACATCCCTGCTTACATCTGCACAGAGAAAAGGATGCTGAGCTTCTCCAGAGGCTCATTACCAAATATTAGGCAGGTCCAGGCTAATTTTTGGCTGGCAGATCCCACCAAGTATCTATGATCATGGCTTTCCTCCTGCTTTTAGCTCCTATAACACACAGGGAAGGTGGCTAAGTCAGCTCCTTCACCCAAGACACACTCCATCCCCATGGGATCCCTGTAAGGATGGTGTCATGGCCAGTCTGTCACCCATCACCCAACCAGGGCTGCCAGCCACATGGTGCTGTCCCTGGGTACCAAAGCTGGCCTAGCCCCAAATTTTCCAGGCATGGACATGACCTGGCGGAAAAGTGATGAAGATGATGTTGCTGCCACCTTGCACAAACCCCAGTAGTGCCCAGATCTCATTTTGGTCCTTCATTTTGACCATTTTGCCTTAAAAGCAAAGAAGAGTTAAAAGCAAAGAAGAATAACCACCAGGCAGGCTGAGCAGGCAGCCACTGCCAGCCATTCGCTCCTGAGGGATGGAGCTGCCCAAGCCCCTCGGACAGAGCCGGTTATCCCTATGCCACAGCCAGCAAGAGGAGGGAAAGCACATGAGCATCTTCC
>NW_009940777.1:4062-10158 GCF_000696875.1 Nestor notabilis | reverse complement strand
GGTCCCCCCTCGCCCCCCTCGACTCTCCGCCAGCCCCATTCCCGGCACTGATTGTAATCGCTCCCAAGCGACTCCCGAGCAGGAGAGCCCAAATTACCCGTGTCAAACAGCGGTGAAAGGTGCAGATGTGACAGCTCAGCTCCTGGAAATGGCTCAGCCCCATTCCCAGCCAGGGATGAGAATGTTGGGACATCAAGGCTCTCCCCAGCAAGGACCATGGCCTTGGCCAGGCTCCCTGGGGTTGAAAGGGAAGCAGGACCCTGCAGCCCACACAGGGAACTCTCCGCTACGGGGTGTTAAGCAGCTTAGAGACCTCATAAAAGGATTAGCACTCGATACAGGGCGGGCAGCATCCGCTGCTACGCTGCCTGGGATGGAACTTGTCTGAGAGCCAGGCACAGAATTCCCTGGGGCCGGGTGGATGCTGGGGATGCATTGCCAGCATCACCGGCACCACCACGGGCACCACTCCGGCGCCTGCCCCTCTAACTTTGCCTGCTGCCGAGCGCATCCTGCTCTCCCGCTCTATTTTCCCACCTCCTGGAAAGCCAGGAGCTGTAGGAGAGGTGCTGAGCCTCAGGAAGCACCCATGGGTGCCACTCTGCTCCGAAATAACCACTGGCAAGGGGCTTTCTGCTCCTCCGGCTCATGCAGGTTGCTTTCTGCTGTGACACGTGAAGGTTTGCATCCTCCCTGCATCCTGGCTGGCACAGGCACGGCTGCTCCTGCCATCCCCAGCTATTAGAGAAGAATTTTTTCCAAGGCACTGGATTATTTGTGGAATAAGATCCACCAGCTGGAGCAACACGAACCTGACCACTTGGTGAGGTACCGGCAGGACCGGAGGAGGCAGGGGCAGCCAGGGAAAGCGGCTTTGAAACAGCACCAGTTTTTAACCCTTAAAACTAGACCTGCAGCCAGCAGCTCCTTCCTCGTTGCCACAGGGATTCTCTGATGGCAAATAAGGGTTGTGCACCAGGCGGGACAAGGAAAGCCCCTCTCCTCTCTGCAGTCAGGCTGGGGACCCTGTTCAACTCAGACAAGGCACCTTGGTGCCATGGGGACCCCCTGGTGGCCCCATCACCGAGCCCTGCACCCTGGCCATGCCAGATGAGGGAAGGCAGCAGGGACGAGCTGGGATGGAGGTTAATGCGATGGTCACCATTAGTCCAGCGCAGAAGGATTGCTGGCACCCAGAGAAGCTATTTCCGTCCACAGACAAAATGCATTTAAATGATGCTGTAATCTGTCGCCAGGAGGGGGACAGGACCGGCGCCTCCGTTCCTTGGCCATAAACTAATCCTGCCAGGAGAGGGGCCAACCCAGCCGCATCCAGCCCGGGGGTGGGTGCCAGGATCACAGCCCAGCCTCTGCGCTGCAATGGGACAGAGGAAGGAAAGGGAGGCAGAAGGGAGGAACGAGATGCACACATGTATGGATGCGCGGCTGCTGGCTAGGTAACGAGGAAGAAGGGTGGATGAGGATATTTGAACCAGCAGATTGAACAGAGCATGTGTGGATGGATGGAAGGAGACAGGCAGATCAGGAATGGCTGGATGGCAAGAGAATAGCTCTAGGAAGAGGGAGAAGAAGGGATGGATGGAAGGATGCATGGGAAGTTAGCACAATGGCTCAGGAGATGGATGGAAGGATGGATGGATGGACAGACAGTACAACAGCTTAGGTGATAGAAGGAGGTTTCCAGCAGCCCCCAGGAGGGAACATGGCTCTCATGCCCCCACTTCTGGCTGGGTATGAGGGGACAGAAGGGTTAAACCCTGGTTGCTGGCTGCAGTTAACAGGATTTGCAGCGCCTGACCTGCATCCTGGGTTTATTAGGCGGGCACAGAGGGGACCATATGGTCCTTCCACCCTCACAGCTTGGCACTGTAGGCAACAAAGCAGATCTCCATGCTGGGCCAGGCTCTGACCAGCCCGGGGGCTGCCTGGACACCCCGGGGCTAAGGAGCCACCCCAGGCCTATGGTGGGATGGGACAGGACTCCCGTGTGTCCCCTCCTTCCCACCCCACAGCAGCACATGGGGAGCCGGGGTGACCTGCAACCCATAGTGGGGAGAGGGGTGAAGAGAGATATGGAAACACACAACTGCTGTGACCCCCTTGCCAAGCCCCACATCTGCCTGGCCAGATGTGCCCCGTGCCAGCCACAACCGTATGGCCAAATGCACCAAGCTGCACCCCTCGGCCCCGAGGGCACATGGGGACAGCAGCAGCACTTTCCAGCCCTGCCTTCACATCAAGATGACCCTCCTCAGGCCAAGGGGTCTTGCTGCCCATCACACCCTTGGCAAGGCCCCACCAAGGGGTTGTGGTCACCAGTGAGCACCCTCATGCTCTGTCCCTCCTGCCTCGGGATGCTGGGGTCAGGCAGACTGAGGGACACATGGGAAAACAGGCTGATGGACAGACTGGACATAGCCATGGCTGGTGGGAGACACCAGCTCATTCACCTTCCCTGCTTGCCCCCTCCATCCTGCCCCTGCTGCAGCCTCACCAGCCCCATCCCTGCTCCCACCTGCTGCCCCAAAGCCGAAAAGCCTCCTCCTCTTCCCCTTATCCATCACAGATAGCCAGCACTGAGCTCCAGCTTAGCCCCAGCCCCAGCTGTCTGCCATAGGGATCGCTTTAGCTATGCTCTGGGGGTGGATATTTATCCCAGCTTATCCCTTGGGACACAGCAGGGGTTTCCCAGCACATATATCCCCACTTAGCAGGGGAAAAGAATACAGGAAAAACACTGGAGAAGAGGGAAAGGAGGTTTGAGGTCATGCCAGGAAGGTTAAAACTTCTCCTGGTGTTAACAGGCAGCACTGGGGGGTTGGTGCCTCAATGGGCCAAAAACAGCTCTGAGGGAGACACTGAAACACTGGTGATGTGAGACCCCAGCCCCCCTGCCTCTGCCAGGCCACCACCACATGCTGCTGCCATAGCCAACACCAGCCCATTGTACCTGGGCTTCCGTGGTGGTCCCTCCTTGGAGCAAGCCAGGAAAGTTGTCCATAAAGCAATGGCTTCATAGAATCCCAGACTGGTTTGTGTTGGAGGGAACTCCAGTCCCACCCCCTGCCACAGGCAGGGACCCCTTCCACTAGAGCAGGTTGCTCCAAGCCCCTGTGTCCAACCTGGCCTTGAACACTGCCAGGGATGGGGCAGCCACAGATTCTCTGGGCACCCTGTGCCAGCGCCTCAGCACCCTCACAGGGAAGAGCTTCTGCCTTAGATCTCACCTAAATCTACCATCTTTGAGCTTAAAGCCATTCGTCCTTGTCCTAACCCTATAGTCCCTTGTCAGAAGTCCTTCTCCAGCCTTCTTGTTTAAACCCAGCCCCATAACAGGGTGAGGAGGTGACGATCCTACTCCTGAATCAGGGACATGAGGGCAGGACATTCTGTCCCAGTTTACTCCCATTGATCAGCACCAGATGACACAATGGGGTGATGGATTCATCCAAAACACCCAGAGCCAGGGGACCATGGCAAAACCCCACAGCCCTGGAGAAGGAAGCCCACCCTGCTATTCCCCCTCAAGCCACCAGCTCAGATACCCCAACTGCCATTTCATTTCAAGTCTCCATAAAATCACCACGGTCTCCTGATCATCCCACAGATTTTTGCCCTGCAGCCATCAGGACCACAGCAAAGGAGAAACACGGGCAGCAACAGTCCCAAATGCCAGGGGTGTGAAACATCTGCAGCTCCCAGGGATGTCCCAACAGCTGGATGCAGCCCCAGCTCCCAGAGAAGGGCCAGGCTCACTCAGCCATCTCCCCACTCAAACCAGAACCAGGCATCACACCCATCCCTTTCCCTCCCCACCACATTACACTCCCACTAAGGGGGGCCAGCACCTTCAAACACCCTAAAAGCCAACAGAAAGCGGAAATGGAGGCCTCCATCCCTCCACCCAGAACTCAGTTCCAACAGGAGCCCCCCTCCATTCTTCCACACAGCCAAGGAAAAAACCCAGCCAGTAATAAAACCCAGGCCAAAATTAGAACATACAGACGGGCCCCTTGTGGAACCTCCAAAACGTTTCCCAGCAGCCAGAGCCTGGAAAATTGTTTGCAGCGACATAAAAGACAAGCAGCTCTCCCTGCCCTCCCATGCGCCCAGAGCCTCTGTCTCCAATCCCAGCTAATTGGAACTCAATTAAGTGAATAATTGTTACAAATGTAAAATTACCTTCCCCCAGTGCACAGCAGTGAGATGCCCTGGCTGTGGCTGCAGGGAAGTGATGCTCCCGACTCCCAGCTCTGCCCACGGCCACAGCCAGGAAGGTCAATGGTACCAAGGACCACAACACTCAACCAGGCAGATTAAACTGCTCCAAGGCTTCCCAAAACCAGCCTGGGGTAGGAATTGTGTGGGTGCTGGCAAGGAAAAGTGTATCAAGCCTTCCCCTGAGCAACAGTGCAGGCTTGAAAGTGGATTCTCTAGTGTCTAATACAAGGGCTGTGCTTATGCCTGGTGGGGGACTGCTAGATTCTCCTTTCTTCTAGGTCCTTGAGGCTTCTCCCCACCCAGAAGGTCCAGCCTGGCTTCATCAGTAGAAGAAATATGATAAGAACTCGTAGTGGGACTCAGCCCCACGCTAGCACACAGCCTGTACCTCAAGGCCAGCAGCACTAAGCAAAAGGGACCCATCCCAGCTCCACAACAGGCTGTGGTGCTGAGGTCTGCATTTCCTCCAGGAAATTATTAAAAGGAGGGGAAGGAAGGAACCTAAAAGAATAAATAAATACGGCCTAAATGGGATGTGCTGTGCAGAGGCACAGACTGCCATAAATTCCTGGAGCTGGGAACGCTTTTACGTGGCAGCTACTTTAGAGCAATTTCCACAAATCACAGCAAGGGACAGGCTGGGGGACAGGGAGGAGAAGGCCGTTATGGAGGAGGAAGAAAAATGAAGGAATTAATTAAAGGGAGTAGGAGGAGGACACGGAAGGGCCTGACTATGAATGTCCATAGGGATGCCCAGGGGCTCAGAAGGGCAGCAAGGGGGGATCTGCCCTGGCATAAAGTGGCACCCCCAGCACATGCTGCAGTGGGTCCCCCCACATGCCAGGAGCTGGGAGCAGCCCCCCAGCAGCAAGTAGGCATAGATGGTTACCAAATAGTGCCCCTGGCAGCAAAGGAGAGCCCTGGAGAAACAGGGACAGGGAGGGTCCACCACCAGCATGGTGTTGGGGCACAGGAGACACAACGACCCTCCCAGAGCCACGTGTCCTGCTTGGATCCTCCTTGTCCCCTTCCCATCCCCTCCCACCATGGCCAGGAATATCCTCCCAGCACCCTTCAATCTGAGCACCAAAGCTGCACCCCAGGCTGTGCCCCCCCTGCTGCCACCACCAGCCTGGGCTGTGCCGAGCGACACGTCTCAGACTGATTAGACACCGGTTAATTTTCACCCCTGGTGACGTGTGTCAGGCTGTGTTCAGAGCCAGAGCAGGATCTGATCCCAAAGGCACCCAAGGAGCGTGAGGAGCTGCAGATAAACCCAAGCAACTGGGGCAGCATCAGCCCCGGAGCTCACCCAGCACCCCCAAAATCAGAGCTGGGGACAGGCATTGAGCCAGGATCTTCACCAGCTCAGGACTTTGCCACCCAGCAAAGTGGCCACAGCATTAAACACGCACAGCTCATATACATCCCCTTCCTTTCTTTGATTTAGCTGGTACCCAGAGAGGAGCACATCCAGCAGCTGCACCGAGCTGGCAGCGGTGGGTATTGCATTTTCAATCTTATTTATGTTCTCGATGGAAAACACAGCTTTTCCTCGAGGAAAAATAAATTAAAAATGAATTAATTCTCAACTTTTGCCAGTCCTGGGGAAGAGCCCGGCCTGTCAGAGCCCATTTAACCAGGGCAAAGCCTGCCCCGTTAATTCTTGACTCAGCGAGATGAAGGTGGGATCCAGATGAGACAATGGGGTGATGGATTCATTGCAGGGGCCCTGAGGTGACAGAACCTGCGAGCAGGGGGCAAAGCCACCCCGGCAGCTTTAGCAGAGTTAGTGGAACATCAAGGGCAGCAAACATTGTGTAAGTGATGGGGAAATGCTCGCCAGCAGGAGAT
>NW_009940777.1:1031-4025 GCF_000696875.1 Nestor notabilis | reverse complement strand
CCTCCGGGGAAGCCAGACCTGTGAGTGAGGGGCTCAGCACCCAGCCAGCAACAAGGGATCTGTGCAACAGGTCAGGAAACAGCCTAAGGAAAATGAAGGTAACGGTCCCCAGGAGAGCCACATCCCGAGGAGCAGTCTCCGCATCCCAAACCCAGGGTGTCTGTGGGAGAGCTGATAGCCCGTAAACCTCCCAGCCCGGCTGGTGCCTCCCCCAGCGTGGGGATCACTGAGTCACCATCAAATGTGGCTGGAGGACCCTGTTCCTCCCAGTTTTTATGGAAACAGGGAGCTCCAACCTCCTCTTCCCTTGGCAAGGAGCACCAGGACCTGCCTCACTTCACACCATTGAACCATTTCTCTTTCTGGCATTGCAGATGGACAAACTCCTTGTCCCCAAAGGCACCGCTGGGGTCCCCATCACAGCGTGTCCCACCCCAGGAGCCCAGGGGGCTGCTCATTAGCAGAGCCATGTATTTAATAATAGGAGACTCTGATTAGATTAGCAAGAGTGACCTTTTCCAGATGGATGGGATGCTTGTACGGTGGCAGCCACGGGCACCACACAGGAGGGGAACACACCAGCAGCTCGCCCATTCCTCCACACACCCATCATGGGCCATTTTGGACAAGGAACAGCAGGAGGCAAAGAAAATCAGGTTGTGCCATGGAAGCACCCCCTCCCTCACCCATCATCTCCCCACATCTCCTGGGATGAGGCCATGTCCTGCTGCCCACCTCCCTGTTAGAGTCCGGGACGCTACAGGAAGGGATGGAGGTGGGATGGGCCAGTGCAATGTTAGGGATGCTCTGCAGGGACCCCACAGCTGGGATGGTTTTTACTTTCCTCCTCTGTTTAAGATGCAGAGAAGCTGGGCGAGGAGGGACCTCAGCAGCCACTCATGGTGAGGGGAATTCTATAGTAGCACTTAGAATAAGAAAAAAATAGAGTTGTTTCCAAAAATCCCTAAGTAAACCCCAGCCAGAGAGTTGCTGCCATCCTATATCCTGCCTCAGTTTCCCTAGTGATGCAGCAGGGCTGAGCAGCATCGTGACACAGACACATGCATACACGAAAGGATGGTTCTGGCCAAAGGTATCAAGGCATCTAATGCATCTTGAAATCCCCAAAGCCAAACCCTGCAACAGATGCTCGCCAAAATCATCACTCAGAGGATTTCCATCATGACACCGGCAGCATCCGTCATCCTCTTCTCTTTCCTTAACAACACCAAGAGGACAAAAGGGGTAGAAGAAAAAGCAATTTCCTAGCCGGGTATCCAACTCTGCATTCCCACGTCCCAGAACAAGCATCCTGCTGGGATTTAAGGTAGCAGAGTTGGGAGATGGAGTGTGCCCTGGGGTCATGCAAGGACACCCCAGAGTTGAAAGCCTTCTCTGTGGTACCAAAGGCAAAACTTGTGCCCAGTTTAACCCAGCTCAGAAGCCAGATCCTGTCCTCCCACCTGCCTGCCAGGATGAGGAACGAACCTATTTCCCGTTCTCTGCTCCTGGCTAGAGCTGAGGATGCTCGGATGCTCTGACCCCATCAGCAAGGCTGGGATGGGGGCTGTTAAATGAGCAAACGCCGGGTGCACGTTCCTGATTCAGGCGTTAAATGAGCAAACGCTGGGTGCACATTCTGGGTTCGGCAGCGAGTTATTGCACATCTCCACCTGCTGGCCTGAAAATCCCGGAGCTGGGAGATGCTCTGCTCTGAAACAGGGATGGGGGGGTCGACCATATCGGTCCATATCCCCCCCTCCACGCCGGGGTTGGGGTTCGCTGGCTGGACCCCCCCACCAGGTATGGAGCCATGGCCACAGCATCATTCTTCACCTCCAGCCCATCACCTCCGACTTGCCCATGATGGGAACAAGCAGTGGGAGATACAGGGAGAGCAGCACAGCCCCATCCCCACCAGCAGCAGGATAGAGGTGCTGGGACTGTAGGATCCAGTGCAGGAACCCCAAGCCTGGCTTGCATGCTGGGACAGATGCTGAACAACCCCAGCATCCCTGGACCACTGCCTCTGGGAGAGTGCTGCCTCTGGGAGAGGGGAAACTGAGGCACGCTGTGGGGACAAGGCTCAGCAGGCAGCAGAGAGAAGGTGCAGGAGCCCAGGCTCAACCCCATGGACAGCAGAAGGTATTTTGCAAACGGGTGGTAAATCTCCCCATGCCACATCCCAACATGTCCCTCGCAGCTTTGCAGTACAACTGCACCAAGCAGACACCACCATCACACCACGGCCATGGGGTCCAGCCATCCATCCCGCAATCCCTGCGACCATCCCACCCTGGAGATGCCAAAAAAACTCCTTCTGGAAGCAGCTGATGCAGGGCCGATGGTAAAGTGGCTCCTGGGCTCCCAGTGCAGGCAGAGCAGCATGGCAGGGGCAAGGCCGGTGCTGAGGGCTGCCCTTGGATAAAAAACAAGGGAAAAGGGAATGAAACTCCCCAGGCAGGCAGGAGACCAGGGCGCTGCTTTGCTCTCTGACCCCCACCACCATCCCAGGTGATCTGTCATAAACACTGGGAGAACAATCTGTTCCCAGCCTCCAGTTCCCTCCAAGATCTTTACTTGCCCAGGGAAGGCCATGGAGGCAGCGAGGGCAGCTGCACATCCTGAAAAGAGCCTAAAAACTCCTGGCAGAGGCTTCTCTCTCCACCAGTGCAAGGATCCTCCCGCAACAGCACAGCAAGCCCCAGCCCCACAGCCGGCACAAGCACCCCATTGCCCTCTTCACACTGGCGTCACCACCATGGGGACCCTCAAACTCATCACACTCCCAGCCGAGGAGCCCGATCCTGCCTTAGCGTGAACCCGAGGCCTGACCCACAGGGCTGGTGGTGTCCCAGCAGCAACAGGGGGACTAAAAAATGCTTAGGAAGAGGATGGGGAGCAGGGGGCCGCATGCAGCCTGTGCACCAGAGGCGATTCCCGATGGATCGCTTGCACATGGCTGTTTCCACGCACCCCGCAGCGGAGCCGCGA
>NW_009940777.1:515-975 GCF_000696875.1 Nestor notabilis | reverse complement strand
CCCTCCCCTGCCGGCTCCAGCCTCCCGGACCTGGTGGTCCCAAAGAGAGCTCTGCAGCAACCCCTGCCCGGGCAGCACCCCAGTGAAACACCCAGTGCTGGAGTACACGGGTGCAGCATCTGCCACCCCAAAGGGTGCTACATAAAGTCGGTCTGGAGCATCTCTGCCCCTGCTCCTCTGTTGAGGTCAGAGGCTTTGAAGGGTGGACCCCCCCTGCCAGCTCCCTGCAAGGCTCCCAATGTCCCCCCTCCTCATTTCATCACTGCAGCAGCTTCCCAAGCTCCTCAAAGAAAGTGGGGGGCTGCAGATACCCAAGAAAGCCCTGCTTGAGCCCCAGAGTGCCTTGGCTGTGGGCTGCTGGTGTGAAATGGAGCTGGACACGGTACAGAGATCCCCTCCGGCTCCTGGGGGGGGTCTCATTTGAGCTGGGCACCGCAGCCTTCAGCACCCAGGACGTTCC
>NW_009940777.1:0-283 GCF_000696875.1 Nestor notabilis | reverse complement strand
GCAGGGCAGGATGTCACCGCAGCTCGGCCACGGCCCGGCAGTGATTTGGATGCAACTCAGGGCAAGAGAAGCGCAGGCAATGGGGGCCCTCCCTGCCCAGGCCGTGGGCAGGGGCAGCACCACCAGCCCCAGACCCTTACCCCAAAACCCATGGGAGGGGGGAAATCAGAAAGCAGCAGCGGGATGGCAGGGGCTGGCACCCCCATCCCCGCACCCCAAACCACCTCGTAACTCAGCGCAGGCTGGGAAAGTGCCTGGGTGCGGGTCTGGGGGATAAGCGAGT
>NW_009940776.1:5102-6057 GCF_000696875.1 Nestor notabilis | reverse complement strand
CTTTGGCCACGTGTTGGTCACAGTGTCCCAGAGGCAGATTCAGTCCCCCCATGCAAGAGCAGCTGCAGAGCTCAGGGTTAAGGGAGGCTTTAGGAGGGGATGGAGACAGAGCTGGATGCACTCAGACACATGGGTCCATCCGATGTCGGTCCACTGGGGTCAGGTCCTCCTGCCCCATCCCACTGCCCCGCCAGTGCCAAGGTTTATTGTAACCATGCTGGTCGAATATCCTGCATGGTCAGAGAGCCAGCATGAGCACCCGGTGCTCCCAAACCTCCACCAGGCTGTGCTGGAGGATCCCAGCATCCCAACCCAGCTAAGCCCCGGGAGGATGCTCCGGGGTTATGCTAGGAGCCTGTCCTCAGCCTCGTCTCTCCCATGGAGGTGGTGATGAGCACCGGTCCCAGCAGTGCCGTGTGTGCTCCGGCAGCATCCCCAGCGCCGCGGCGGTGGGGCAGAGCGAGGCCATGCGTCGCGGGCTGCGGCTCATGGTACGCCTGTAATGTGGTCCTGAGGGACCCGCCGTACACACACCACCTAAATTATTTAATTTCTCCAAACTGCTGCACCTTTATAAATCATTAAAAGCTCCTTTTGATCTGTGTTAATGAGGTTTCCTGAGCGTGGTGGTTGGGAACGCTCTCCGGCGCCAGATAAAGAATCAGCTAATTAAAAAAATAAAGAAGGAGCAAGTGGGAGGAGGGACGGGTCCGGCGTGGGGCAGGCACAGGGCGATGGGCGCAAGGGATCCCCACCACCCGGCCAGGTTGTGGAGGGGTAAGGGATGCTTTAGGGATGCTCATCACGTTTTTCCCCTTTCCTCTTCTTCCCTCTCTTTTCCCCAGGGATGGGAGGATCCATGCTCAGCTCTCACCACCCGTCCCCACCTCGCCACGTGCCCCAACAGGAAAGAAGCCAGCCTGGTAGAGCGGGAAAGGCAGCGCCAAGCAAAATC
>NW_009940776.1:4514-5076 GCF_000696875.1 Nestor notabilis | reverse complement strand
CCGTCCCCGCCTCCCCGGGGCCCCCAACAGGAAAGCAGCCAGCCTGGTAGAGCGGGAAAGGCAGCGCCAAGCAAAATCCAGCAGGAACAAACCCAAAGGCAGGGTCAGCAGCAGCACCATCACGTTTACTTCTGAATTTCCTCAATATTTGAGCCCCGTGCCCACCAGCCGCTGCTCTGCTGGGCCGGTCAGGCTGCGGGTGCCACCCCGGGGGCTCCAGCACCCATTGCCCACTGATGCCCCTCCCAGGGGCCTGTTGTTCCCCCCAACTAACAATCCACAAGCTCTCCAGGAGCTTTCCAGCTGGGAGCACAAGTAATGTGCGGGTCCTAGTTGGAACCGTGTCACTTAGAGATGCCCTTGTTGGCCAAAACATGAGGCTGCTGGTCCTCCCGCCTGCTGCCACGGGGCTTGTGTAGAGGGATGCGGGATCATTCCAGTTGGGAACCTCGTGTGCCATCCCGGAGGCTGAGAGCCCAGGGTTGTCCCTTTGTTTCACCAGCCCAGCCAGCGCTCAGGAAATAATCCCCCCTCTTTGGGAATGGGGTGAACCCCCGGTGCT
>NW_009940776.1:4249-4466 GCF_000696875.1 Nestor notabilis | reverse complement strand
CAGCGCTGCTTTGCCAGCCCTGACAGCTTTAATATCAATATTTATCTCAACTACAAAACTCCGAGCCCAGCTACATATTCAGCAGCTCGATTACAGTTATCTGGAATGATGGTGATGGCTCCCACAGACGGGAGGTTAGTTTGGGCTTAATGCCATTTGACAGCCCCAGCGCAGCAGGGACGGGGACAGGGACGGGCAGCACCGCCTGCACCCACCG
>NW_009940776.1:3628-4003 GCF_000696875.1 Nestor notabilis | reverse complement strand
GTGCGTCTCCCCAGCCCGCAGGGACAGCATGCTAAGGCATCGGTAAATCCTTGATGGATTCACCGTAAATGTGTTTTTCCACTCAGCTTCTGCAGGATTCACACCCTGGTGGGGAATGAGCCTGAGAACTGGGTTTCTTGTTATTTTTAAATCCCTAAAACTCTGGCAACCACGGGCTGTGAGCCACTGCTCCGGCGCTGGTTTGCAGCGCTGAGCAGTGGGCTCATGGCACAGGCGGCTCCATGGTGAACACCATGCCCACCACACGGGGCCGGCTCTGCTGCAACCCCCAAACTTGCTCCTTCAAAAACCTGCTTTTTGCTCACTTTCTGGGGGTGCCACGGAAGCCACCGGCTCCCCCACGCCGGCACCACA
>NW_009940776.1:2952-3564 GCF_000696875.1 Nestor notabilis | reverse complement strand
GGGAGGGCCCTGTGGGTGATGTGTGAGAACTCCTGTGCAGAACCAGCACTCAGCAGCAAGCAAAGCGCGTTCCTCAGCCCCATCACCCTTGAGCCAGTCACTGGGCAAGGACCAGTGCTGGCCTGGCCAGGACTGGGGAGTAGCAGCCCTCCAGGCTGGTTCAGCCTGGCCTTCCTGAGGCTCCCTCCTTCATTTATGGATATTCCCCTTTTCCTCCTTTTAATGTAAATGTCAGACAGTCCCAAGGCAGCGATCAGGCGCGCAGGTAACCTCGTCCCAGCTCGGCCGTGCTCCCACAGGAGACAACGGCTCCTGTTACCTGGGGCAACAGTGGGGAAATTATGGCTGGCATCTAAATTGCCATCATTATGCTCCAGAGCCAACACTCCCCATTTACACTTTATTGTCATCTTTTGCTTTAGGGAGATGCTGAGATATTACAGGACCGGGTGACAGAGTGGGATGAGATGGGATGCACAACGAGATAGACACAGAGATAAATGGGTACACCCGGAGCTATTATTTCAGCCTGTTTGCAGATCTAGAGAAAGAGCAGCAATCCGCACTCCCCCGGGCTAAGGGGAGGCTTTATAACACACAAGAAAACAAGAT
>NW_009940776.1:1856-2930 GCF_000696875.1 Nestor notabilis | reverse complement strand
AAGAAAACAGGATTTGCTTAAATGCAAGCGCCAGCCTGCGGAACCGGCAGCACTTGGCGGCAAAGCACCGGTGCCACATCCCGTGGCTGCTGAGTGGACACATAGCTCATCGGAGACATCTCCACACCAAACCAGTGCCAAAAACGCAGCCAAAGCAGCCCCAGCCTCCCTCCCGCTGCAGTGAGTGGGGATATGGCAGAGCCTATGTGGTGCCAGGCGCATCCCATCACCATTCGGTCTTGTGCCCCCAGCACTCAGCCACTCTCCAACACTCTCCAGACGACACACTTATCTTACAAGATGTGCCCTCGACCACACAGATTAATTTGGAGGCAGAAGCTCGCTGGCTGGCTCTGGGCATGCCAGGCAAGTGCTAAAGCCACTTGGATGGAATAACTCTTCTCATGGGCTTTTGTGTACAAATCGATGCTCGCCGGCACTCGCAGGTAACCAGGCTGGGGCTGGTACCCTACTGCAGAGGGGTGCTCATGGGCACCCCAAAGCAAAACTGCTTTTGCTACTTGAAAGAGCAAGTTTATTCTCCCCCCGCACTTTGTGCAAAGTTGCATAAAGAAAATGAAAACCCAAACCTGGGCCTTGTTCCTCCCCCTGCACCACACAGGGACCTCGGTGTGACAGGGCCGGGAAAAGTGGAGGGGGGAGAAATGCTGAAAGGGGGCTTTTAAGTATTTTCAAGGAAAAAGAAAAAAAAAAAAAAAAGAAGAAAAAAGCAAGAAAAGTTCAAAAACCGAGAAGCTTTTCAGGGAAAAGCCGGGGCTGCTTCTCCTCCCAGCCCCGCGCCAGGCTCTGAGCTGCGTTTTGCCGTGCGCAGGATTGGGAATCTGCCATGGATTTTGCCTTCTGCCTTGGAGACACCTTCCTGCCCAAATGCTCCGTTACAAGGGAAGCTGGAGCTTGTAGCACAAACGTGTTTGGGACCAAATCTGACCAGATAAGACAAAGCTTTTAACAGATGGGAGCTGGCTGCTCCGCGATGGCCAAGTACAGCAGGAGGGAGCCAGGTGGATGGCGCCTGCACGCTGCCGGCGCTGCTGCTGTCGCTGGCGCTGGCGC
>NW_009940776.1:277-1841 GCF_000696875.1 Nestor notabilis | reverse complement strand
CGACCTGACAGGCTGCTCCTCGGGCTCACGAGGTTACTCACTTGTCCAGAAAATCCCACCGGTGTCAACTGGAAATACGTATTTTTGGCACATGAATACTCCATTTTCCAGATGCCAGAGCTCATCCCGGCACCGATGGGGTCGAACCCGCTCCTCCTCGCAGCAGCAGCCCCGTTTTGGGGTTCTTCACCCTTGTCCCCCAACCACAGCTCCCTGGAACCACACTGGCTGCTGCAATTCACTGGTCCCTCATTAACATGGATGCTCCCTTGCCCAGCGCTGAGACTAATCAATACTGCCATTAAAAGACTATCCTGAATTAATGCATTTTAACCTGGCAGGTGGTAGAATATTGGTCATTTTTCCATTTAACC
This sequence comes from Nestor notabilis, assembly GCF_000696875.1. Lineage (NCBI taxonomy): Eukaryota > Metazoa > Chordata > Aves > Psittaciformes > Psittacidae > Nestor > Nestor notabilis. The sequence continues at coordinate 1,467 of NW_009940776.1, read as the reverse complement.
TGGCAGGAGGAGTTTTTCCCGTTGCTGGTGCCCGGTGAGTGCGGCAGTGGCTCAGGAAGGGATGCAGGGAGAGTTTATCCCAGCCAGACCCGTTCTCCTGAGATGCTGCTGAAGGAGAGCATGACCCTTGCCTAGGAACCTCAGAAGGGATGGAGTCACCACACCAGGACCCCTTATCCATGGGTTAGTGCTTCACTGCCAGCTTTGGTCAGCCCATGGTTGCCAGATGCTCTGGAACCTGAGGGAGCATCATCAGCACAAGGGAAAGGCCCTGTGAGAGAACTCTGGGACCCCAAGGACCCTCCTGTGCATGCCCAGGCTGGTCCATCGCTGCTGCCACAGGTCCCTGTCCCCTGTGCCCTCCACGGACCCCCACAGCAGCAGCCGAGCTGTTCTCCCCCAGGCACCCCAGAGCCACCCTCCCCTGCTGCTCCCGCCTGCCTCGCAGTGCCTCTGGCTAAACAGAGATCAGAAATGTTAGATCTTTCTTAACATCTCCTGCCAGCACTGTCAGTGGCCCTCTCCAGAGTACCAGGGCCCTCTGTTATGTAAACACAGCACATTCTCTGTCAAAGATTAAAAAAAAAAAAGGCTCATTTGCACATAAAAGCAGCCTCTGCACCAGTTACGGGCACTGTGGCATGTAAGGAAGACTGTAGGTTAAATTCAGTAATAAAGTGAGGCGGCGCAGAGGTCCCGGCTCCAGCTCCTGCAGCCCAACGCTGCGGCCACCGAGCCCATGGGCAAGGGACAGAGATCCCGAGGGGCGATGCTCTTTAGCATCAACCAGGTTGGAAAAGACCTTTAAGACCATGAAGTCCAACCATTACCCCAGGACTGCCAAGATCACCACTAAGCCATGTCACTAAACCTTGCTGCACGGCACCCGGTCACGCTGGGATCCCTACTCTGCCCTGCTGCTCTTCTGTCCCACTATGTGCTGGCTGCTTGTCCACAGCACCCCCAGACCCCACCAGATCCAGGACTAGCACCATCCCCATCTTCTCCACTTGGTATCCCAGCCAGACTGGGGTATGGTGCCCCCACATCCTTTCCCACGTGCTTTTGGGAGCACCGTGCACGCCGCAAGTGGGGCTGGCTGATGCTCTCATGCCACGGCACAACCAGCGGCACCATGGGGCATGGCCACAGGAGCAACAAGGAGCCGCTCGTCTCGGCAACGGGGGCCG
>NW_009940776.1:0-239 GCF_000696875.1 Nestor notabilis | reverse complement strand
AACGGTGACTGCAACGACCCCTCTCGCTGCCAGCCCTCGCACAGCTCTACAGTGCGACAGCAATGGGGGTGTCTCCATCCACAGTGACCCCCTGATCTCCCGGGGGAGCACCCGCGCCCGCCCGGCTCCAGGGATGGCGGCAGACAGCCATTCCCGCAGCCCAGGTCCACGCAAATTCAATCAGATCCGGAATACATTGTCAGGGAGACGCCGGCTGGGAAGTGTAACGGTAATTGTGT
>NW_009940775.1:0-2735 GCF_000696875.1 Nestor notabilis | reverse complement strand
GGAGCGCGTCCCCGGCAGAGCCACCCGCCGGCCCAGCCGCCTCGCCCCGGGGGGTGGAGGTGAGCGTTTCGCTCCCCTGGGCTCCTTGCCCAACGGGGGTCAACCCGTTCCGGTCCCGCTCACCCAAGCGCGTTCACCCCCGGGTTTTCCGCAGCAAAAGTCCTCACGGCGCTTTGCTGCGTGTGCGTCGGGCTGGTTTTTCTCTTTCTCTGGGGCTCGGGTTTGACCCGTTTCCGTGTCGTGGGGATATTGACTGCACATCATATCTATTGATCAAGGGGGTAACGTACATTATCATACTTCGAAGTAAGAGTGAAGTAAATTAATGAACTGCTTGCTTTCTCAGAAGGCTGGCGGTTACCATAAATGTCGCGTTTTCTCTCCACGAGCTGCTCTGAATGATTTTAGCCTGTTGAGAAGGCGTGACAGGCCAGCCCAGAAGGAGGAAGGGGTGGGGGAAGGAGGGAACTCCGTTTAACAAATAAAAAAGAATTAACTTCATTGCTTTGGTCTTCTTCTATAATGATATTCATTTTACAGACCTAATGCACACTTGTTTAAATTTCGAGTTTAATTTAATCAATACTATCCCCCTTGAAGAGGGGAAGAATATTTCTCGGAGATACTCCCTTGTATGAATGCTTATTAACTTTTTATTTCTGCTTACTTTATCTGCTGGAGGTGGGAAAAAACTATTAAGACATAGATCCGAAAGCATAAGAGCAAAACAATCATCGTGAGCATGAGATTTTAGAGGGACAGAAAATAGCATTTTGTGGTGTGCCAGGTTAGGTAAAAAGATCGACAAGCATTCCTTTCAGCCCAGAAAGTCTGAGCGACTTCGTCATCCTCCGAGGAAGGAGCGGGCGTTAGGGATATATCCCTTTTTAGGAAAACCTCTCTGGGTGGGTCTTCCAGTCGCATCTGCATTTCGCCTGCACTTGTCTGCCCAGAGAAAACGTGGCCTCTCTTGATCTTTTTGGTGGTGGTTTGCTCCGCTGCTTGCCCTGACGCTTTTGGTTTGGGGCCGAAAGACCTTAATTTTCAGTGCGCTTTTCCTTTAAAAGCACAGTGTTGGAAATTATGAAAAACTCGTTGTAAAAATAGTCGTGGGAGTCTTTACAGGGGAACTCAGCAGAGAGGGAGGAAGGAGGAAAAGGCAAACACATCAGACCCGAACAGAAATCACAAAACTCCTGTCAGTGTCATCCTCCTGTTACTCTGATAATTCCCCTGAACCTGGAAAAGCATCAGCTTCTCAACTTTGCGAGCGGTGAGCTGATCTTCCCTGAATTCGCCAAGGAAACATCTGTAACCTTCCCCCTTTGTATGCATTGCCTGCTGGGCAATGGATTTAAGGAAGCTTACAATTTTGTTTGCATTTGCGTTATTGACCACTGCACTTAAGGGTGCAGTACATCAACATAATATGCAGGTGGGGGACGTGGGGGGATCAGTGAGGAGAGGTTTCCCCGAAATTAATTAAAACTTCCCCCCCCCCTCCCTTTGAAGTTTAATGTAAGGGAGTAGATAAATGTTCGTGCTGTTTCTTGAAAACCTGTGGGATCCACTCTCAATAAAGCTAAAATCTATTAGCATTCTGTATGCATCTGCAGCATAAATTTCATTTGAATTTCAAATTTAATAAACCAGGAGGTTTTTAATCATCCCTGGTTTTATTTGTTTGATATTAACATGCTTATTGACCGGGTCTGTTGACCAGTTTGATCATTACAGGACAGCAAAAAGTTAATTAAAACGACCACAGCTCCTTAATCATATCATCTGTCTCATCCATGTCGCTCCCTTTATTACAGGCTATGATGGATAGTCTCCCAGATTAATTTCTCTGTTTCTTCGATTTGGACAACAGCTTTTGGGACCTGATTTACATCCTGGGAACAACTTGCTCAAGTCTACCTAACATCTTGTGTCTACAATGTACGTTAGCAATCTCGGAACTTCAGCCACAAGGATAGCTGTCACTAACCTTTCCGGGGGAGCGGGACTCCCCTGGGAAAGCCCCGCGCCCCTCCGCGGTGAGACCGCCGAGCAGACAGAGATGGATAGAGCGCTGTACCAGGGGTCGTCGCCTGTCTGCAGGCAGCTCTACCGGGGTGTATGGGGAGGCGGGGGGGTTCTCTTTGGGGAAACAGAGGTCTGTGTTATTTGAAAAGCCACAGCTGGGAAGATTAAGCTGATTGCTGAGCACGCCGTATGCTGAATGTCAGGATAAGCGAGGGAGCGCATTTCGTGCCACCCTTGCGCCAATTTTCGGGCACATGCCTTGAGCCTCCTCCAGCTCATGCCTCTTTGGCTCCTGGTTCCGCTAACAGGGTCTGAATGGGAAGCCCCCGGACGGGGGCCTTGCCCTCACTCTCGCCCTCCCCGAGCGTTGGCAGCTGCTGCGTCCCCCCGGGTTCGCCCCACCGCGCCCGCTGCCCCTGGGAGGGGGGTATGGGTGTGGGGGCCGGGAGGTAACCCCCCGCCGGCACCTTTGCCTGGAGGTTGTCACCGAGGAGATTTACTGAGGGGTGACAACCAGCGCTCCAGGCGCAGAAGGGCTTGGCTTGGACCGAGAGTGGAAAAGGGAATAGCACCTATATGGAACAAAATAGCCACCAGTTAGCAAGGACCGTGTGATGCTTGGCGGCCACTGAGCAAAGGGGGTGATTAAAGCCGGGTTTTAACCTCCATTCGCAACCTCTGCATTGCTGATTTACCTGGGACGATTC
>NW_009940774.1:9986-22055 GCF_000696875.1 Nestor notabilis | reverse complement strand
GGAAAGAGCTCCCTGCCCTGGGCAGTGCAATGCCGGCCCGAGCGGCCATCGCTCTGAAAACTTCAAACAAATGATCCACTTCCTCTTCTGTTTGCTTTAGAGTCGCAAGACCTGGACTTTGAGCTGGCGGCTGATCTTTTTCCCCTCCTTCGGTCTTCAAGAACAGCCAAAATAACCAACCGAGAGGAACGCCCACAGGCCCCAGCTATTCCAGATTTCTGATTGGGTTTTGGTTTTTTTTTTGGTTGTTGGGTTTTTTTTATTATTATTATTTACTATTTACTTAAGGAGAACAATCAGGTTCCTCGAATTTCCTTCTCTTTCTAGTTTCTTCTTTTATTTTCCTTGTCTTGGCCAGAAGTAAGGAGTAACCAGGAGAGAGACCAGCCTATTATTTTCTGCAGTTGTTTACTCATTCTGTAGATGGTGCTTGTTCCCAGGGCTCTGAGCCTCTCTATAATTAAACCCATTTTAATTGTTAGGTTACAAACGTCATTTCGGGGACTTTCCAAGAGTTACCGAGAAAGCCAGCTGAGATAACTCTTTCTCTCCTTAGTCGCTCCCAGCCTGGTTTTCACTCTGCTTCCTCCCCATGAGCCGGTCCACAGCACAAGGCTGAGCGGAGGGCTCGGTGTGGGACAGCCCCCACCACTTTTGCATTATTCGCTTGCCCGTGTGCCTTTGTTTTGGAAACTTGGGGTTTAAGGTTGCGCATTTCCACGGATCAGGCGGCAAAGACTGAAGCCGAGAAGGAATTTTTTTCCAGTGATTTAGCTTGGCTCCATGGTGGTCTGCTTTGCATTGGCTGCGCACATGCTCAGATCAGGAATTTAGCTGCTCACCCCACCTCGTGGCTAAAAGTCAGAGCCCTCCGGGCCAGAGTGGGAATTTGTGTGGGCATGAATTCACACCGAGCAGAGGAATGACAAAATCGGAACCTTGCACCTCCCGCCCGAGACATGCCAGCACTTTGATAGATGCAAATGAACAAAGATAGGTAAATGAATAAAATGAAGGTCAATTATTAAAGAAGATTACTGAAAAAGTGAATGAATGCAGTGCTGTGCTCATTAGCCTTCTCGTGTGGGACAACCCGTCCAGGACCAGTACATTTCAGTTGGGATACTACAGCTGGAATAAATGTCCAGGGCTTCCAAAGCCCTTCCCAAATCTGTCCTCTGCACAGGAGTAGCTTCTGAAGCATTCTTCTTGCCTGGTTCCAGTGCAAGCAGATGCTAAATACAGAGGGATAAGGTCCTTCATCAGACCTGTACACACATTTACAGAGGAATTAAGAACCGCTTTCCCAAATGAGAGCTGAAATGGGTTGGAATGGCCAGAAAACAGGGAAGAAGCAGGGGGCAGCTAATGAAATGATAAAGGCAGGAGGTTCAAAGGAGTATTTTTTCCAATTGTGTGTGTGTATAAAACTGTGGGCTCATTGGCACATGATGCTGTGGAGGTCAAAAGTATAAACAAGGTCAAAAAAGCAATTCAACAAATTTATGGAGGAAAAGTCCCTGGACAAATTTATGGAGGAAAAGTCCCTTTGCTAAAGGCAAAGGCAGACCTCTACAGCACGTTGCTGTACAATGCACAGCAAAAGTATCATTCATTCCCCTGTTTTTACCCCTAAGCATTAGCTGCTCTTGGAGGTAAGAGTAAGGCCACAGCAGAACTTTGATCTGACCCAGTTCAGTTATTTTTACACAGTTAGGGTATACTTTTATGCTTTATTCTCTGTCTAACCCTGATGGGCTTGGAGGTGCACCTCACAAACTTGGTTTGGGATTAGCCGTGCAATATCAGATTGTTTGGGCCAGGCAGGAGGAAGTCAGTGTTGGGAAGTACAAATCGGCACCATCTCATCCCTGAGCCACTGGGCACGGGTTCACACACTGGCCTCTGCTAAAGGCTGGAGAACACTGTCGTGGGGTGGCTGCAGTTTAACTCCCTGTCAGGGTAATAAGAGGTTACTTTGAGCAGCGGGTATAAACTGAACCCAAGTGCCAACTCTGCCACAAATATATCTGGTGATGTTACAGCTCCCATAGCAACAGAAGAAGATTGCTATCTTAAGACACCTCCACTTATCTTCACCTGGAGCTGTTCGGCAATAGGAAGCCTGCAGGTCTGCTTGTGTCAGAGTTATCAAGCAAAAATATGAGAGCAAAAAAGCCTCAGTTGTTGAAAACAAGGTGGAGGGTGGTGGTTTGGTTTGTTCCCCCTCCTACCACCCAGTTCCCAAAGTTTCAAGTTAGGAAAGGGAAGTGCTTTTGCCACGAGTAACGTTTTCCCCTGTGAGTTTCAGATGAATTAGGCATTTTGCTGCCCTGCTCCCATGGGAATCTTCAGGTGAATAGATGTGTCTTTTCTGCAGTGGTATTCTGATGTACAGAGGCTGGGGCTGGAGGAAGGACAAACCTCCTGCCTTTATTTCTGCTGGCAGTGTAAAATGAGTCGAAGCTTTCTGCAGCCGCTATTCTATTTATATCTTTCGGGTCCAGTGCTATTTTTGTTGGCCATGCCCCTGAAGGTGGCGGGTGTAGAAGTTTCCTCCATCCCAGGCACCTCCTCAGATGCTGTGGCCTTTCAGGGGTGGTAGGCGGATGTCAGCGTGGCCATTCCCCGCCTGTCCCTAACTTTTTAATACTTCCTTTTATTTTGGCCTTGCGCTCCGTCCGTGGAACATCTCTGGGTAGCCACTGGGAGGTGTGAATGGCTCGGGATGGAAACCACAGCTTGTAGGTGCGCCCTCTGCCAGGCTTTTCTGGCACCGGAGGAAGCCCGGCCTCCGCCTGCTCCCCAACGAAAGGGATATTACCAGCTGCTTGGTGAGGAAACAGACTCGCAGAGATACAGGAAAGTGTGTTAAGGTGGTGGGAAGCAACGGCAGTAAGATTCCTGGCAGCTCGGGTACGTAAACATTCATCAAATAGAGAGTGTGTGCATGTGCGTACTTTGTGGTGGCAGGAAACCCAAGAAGCTAGCTCCATTATTTTTGCTGGAATTGGTAGTTACACTGCCAGACAAATATTATAAGCCCTTAATCCTCCTGACTTTGCACCTGTGAACTACCTAAAGACCATTCAAGGCGATCTAAATTACGGGACATCGTTACTAATTAGTAATAGGGTTGTTGATAAAGGGGGTTTTCTGTTTCTCGTATGTGGGGATACCTCTGGGGGAACTGAGGGGAGAAGGAGACAGGAGGTAGAGGTAGTATGTGACCTCTTCTGAAAGTGTCACATGGACATGACTAGCCTGCCACAAATTTAGCACTGGTGCCACAGACAAGATACTGCAGTGGAAAAACCAGAGGTAGCCTTTCAGCAGGCGCAGGATAAGGAAATTGGCTGAACTTAATGGATCCAAGTTATAATTTCCAGTGGAAATACTAATGCAATTAATCTATTCCCACACCGCAGGACAGCAAGCCCACGCTAATGTTTAGGTGTTTGTCATGACTGCTCAGGCGGCTGGCCCAGCCACATCCCGGGTCCATCCAGCTGCACTCAGACATGTGCAGCCTGTGCTGGGGTGGGAGCTGAGCTGGGGCACAAGCCAGTGCAGAAAATAATAGGTTTGAGAGGCTGGAGGAAAAGAGCATCACCAGGACTGACCGTTGCATGGTTGTGGAAAGCCCAGCAGCCCCCTCCCGCAGCACCACAGAGCTCCCTGCTGCCCACCACCTCCTGCAGAGAAATCTCGCTCTTCTGACCAGGGTTTGCCTGTTCTCAGTGAAGCTGCAAACCCTTTAGGGCAAGGAGCAAATCTCGTCTGATCTCTCCTCCCTGAGCACACCACAACCGTGTGAAGCCAGAGAAGGGATTTCCATCCTGCCAGTGCAGCAACAGGAGCCGAGAAAACACCCCAGCCTGGCTACAGCAAGGTGAGAGATGGAGCAAGAGGTCGTGCACCACTGGCAGAGGAGAGCCATGAAGCAGCTGCTAGGGAGACTGGTGTACCATCCTGCTGTGGGTCCCCACAGCAGGGACCCTCCTCAGGAAGCCCACCTGCATGGGACAGCCTGCACAGCTAGGTGCTGGCACCCTCTTTCTTCAGATCACAGCCAGGCACATGGTGGTCCTGACGTCCCCAGCATCCCTGCTGGGCCCAAATTCAGGAGCTGATGATGGTGTACAGCAAGAGTAGAGCTTCAAACAGGTACCTTTAACCTGGCCTGGTCTGCACAGGGCTCTGTGCCTGCCAGGGCAGAGAGAAGTTAAATATCTCTCACCTAAACAAATTGTGATTCAGTTTAAGGGAAGCTTTAAAGAGACTATTGTCAGTTTCCAGAAAAAAAAAAAAGGAAGCAAGCTGCACATCGAAACAGCAATTGCCCTTGTATCAATAGGGAGTTAAGTGCATGACACAGAAGTGACTGGCGAAATGGCAAGGCACAGATCTCAGCACAAATACAACATTTTTTTCAAATCCTACTTCTTATACTTACTTGTATAAGCTTCCAAGCTTATACACAGCAGGGCGATAACACAGCAGTGATTTCTGTTGGCCTCTGCATGTTTCCAGCCAGAGCAGCCCTGACTACTGATTTATTCTTCAGATGTCAACCAGTGGAATGTTTCCATGATTTTTTCCTCTGAAAGAATGTGCTATGACTAAAATGCTTTCACCTTTCTTTTTCTTTTTTTTTTTTTTTTTTTAAAGAGAACATCTGAAACTCAGATCGTGCCATTTGTCTGACACAACAGGCAGTGCTGGTGTCAGAAGGTGCTTGCTTGCTGTGGTGGTGGCAGCTCACCTCTGACAGGCCCAGCTATAGCCCTCTGTAAAAAATACTCTTTCCAAACACTCGGGTTGCACTCCACACATCTTACAGCTCCATGAGATATTTGCATCGGGGAGGCAGCTTGCTTTCCCGCCTATGCCATTCCATCAAAACATACTTTTAGCACCAGGCAGGAAGCCAAGGTCAAGTCTCCTTTTTTTTTCCTTTTTTATTTTTTTTGTCCCCCCTGCCTGCTCTGAATACATTATGATACAGACTTCAGTTCAACTTCAGTTCCACTATTATATCTTTTCCCACAAGACCGTTGCCTCATTCAGACCACAGCGGGGAACATGCTTTCATCTCTGCCAGCTGGGCATGGCTGGAGCACCCCATGCCCGTAGGAGCTGCGTGGGGAGGAATGGAGGTGAGGCTTTGCAGATTCCCATGCACAGAGGATGGAGGGGTTTGGCCAGGTCCAAATCTGGGAGGGCATTTCCAGTGAGCCTCTCCCACTGCCTCCTTTGTCAGGGCAGTAGTGCAGAATGAAGAGCAATGAGGGTGGGATTCCTCTCACCTCATTTTAGGTGCCTGAAAGTTAGGTGTCTAAACCTATTTAGTTGGACAGGCTTCTTGCATAGTCAATGGAGACAAATAGGCACCTCTAGTGTGTGATTCATCTCGCCTATCTTGCACATTTATCTTGAGAAGGGCTGACTCACTCTGCAGCCAAGCACAGCTTCTCTTCTTTGACTGTAAAGGTAGATCAGCAACTTGAGGATTTGACAACTACATTTTGGATGTCCCAAGTTAGGAAGGTGAATCCTACCCCAGCTGTGGCAGTGGCTGTGGCAGCAGCACCACCGTGCTCTGGCTTGGGGCCTATCCCCCCCAGTTTCTCTCAAAGGTCTGCTTCCAGCCCTCCCCAAGCAGGGCTGGGTTTTAGTCTGTCCAAATCGCATTATCAGTTCTTATCACATTATCAGACCAGGTTAAATATTTATAAAGCACCTGGGGCAGGGTCCATGTCTTTCTTGTGTTTGTATGTTCCCTTGAGGAGTGAAGCCCCCATGCTGGTTGCAACCCTTTGTGGACTGGTGCAATACAGCACCGTGGGTCCCTGCACCAATCTGCAGGTCTTGATGAAATGCAGCTGGGAACACATAAAGAGCTCATGGACATTGGGAAATAAGCAGGAGTGAATCATAAGAGTCAGAAGAAGCTACTAGCGTGTGGGAAAAAGGCAAATGTGCTACCTCGGCACAAACATATAATAAGGAAGTATGTAATAATAATTATTGTTATTGTAATATGGTCTGGGTGAGCATTTGGGAAAAAGATATCTAATAACTGACAAGCGACGTGGCTCATTTTGTTTTGATCTGAAATTCAAACAATGGTTGTGTTTATAAGGCAATAATACGCAGGGCACAGAGCACTGGCACTGCACCAAATATGCACTCCCCAAGTCGGGTTTATATAGGTCATGCCAAACAAATAATAGTGTTCTTCAACATAATTACTGATTCATTACGGAGAGAGAATGTAATCGAGTCTGTTTGGATTTCAGGGAGGCGTTAGATATAGTAAATTCATATATTTGAACTTGGATTGGGAAAGCTTTGTGCACTCGCCTGGCTCTGCTCCTCTGGCACTCAGTGGTAAAATTCCCGCTGCAGCCTGCCCCATCTTCACAGGAGCCTCTCTGCCAGCTTCAGTGGGTGCTGGTGCTCCCACCTCCTTTTGCAGACACTCTCAGCACCCTTTGAAGCACTTCACAGGTGAATTGAGAAACTAAGGTACTGCTAGTCTGAGATCTGGATCCAAAGGTGCTGGACCTGGCACTTAGCTCAGGCAATTGCACTGGCTCCACCGGCTGCCCTTGATCTTGGGGGTACCCCAGCCCCTTCAATTCTGAGCCTCCTGCTCTGTGCCCTGTTTCCAGATGTGTCTCTTTACACCATTACTCCACTGTTATTCCTCCTCAACTCAGAGGACAGGATGGCCTGGAGGTGCCCATCAGCTCCCTGGCCTGATGCTCATACTTGCCCGTGGAGGAGTTAAACTGGGGTGTCCCTGTCCTGGTAAGACATCTGTGGCATTGTGCAGTGGTGGGGCCATGCTGCCACCCAACATGGCAAGTGGGTACCACCAGGACTCGGGACATCAAAGGAGAAGAGCCAGGCTCAGCTGGTGGTGAGGGAGGACCATGAGGGTTTCTCCAGGGGCTTTTGGACGGCTTTCCCATGTGGCCAGTCTGTGGGGAACTGGCATTTCAACTGCAGTGCTTTGCTTTCCCCAGGAAGACCTGGGCAGCCCCACACCAGTCTGAGGTGTTTCCTGCTGGCCTCTGCCCCCACACACTGGGATGGATGATGGTGCCCACTGCAGCTTCCTCAACACCCGGCACAGCTGCCGGAACCAGTGACAGGGCTTTGCTCTGTGTGGCACCTGGACCAACAGTTTGACTTAAGAAAACACAACGCATTGTGGCACAGCCACAGAGTCAGCACCCCTCATCTCCACCACCAGCCCTGCTGCTGCTCCTCACAGCGCAAAGGGCAGACCCCCAGTGTCCTCCCTGCAACTCCACTCCAGGGAGCAGCTGCATCTGCCAAAAAGGCCGACTAGGCACAGAGCAAGTCTTCTAGGAAAATGGGGGCCATGCACCGGCGGATCAGCACCCAGTGCAGGGAGCACTGTTGGAGTACTGAGCACTGATGGAGTACCTTTTTGCAAAGTTAAATCATACCCCACTAGTCAGCTGACTTCTGTGAGCTTCCAAAAATCTGATCAGGAACTAGTAGGGACTATAGTAAATACATGCTTACAAAAGGTCTTTTGTAAAGGCCCTTCCAAGAATGAAACAAACTTGTCAGCCATCAGATAAAAAGTTCCATCATGGACTGAAAATTAGGTCAAAACTGATAGAAGGAGGGGAAGATCCATTAAAAATAAATGGTCAGTGTTCCAGAAGGGGAAGAAAAGCTGACTGAGGTGGGAGAGGAGCAGTGGGGCCATGCTTGGAGGAGACTAAAGTGGCCCTCTGGACACTGTTTCAAAAAACAGAAATGGGGGAAGAAGGATAACAAGGCAACAGCTTTTGCTGCCAAGAGAGAACCATGTATTATAAATGCAAGCGAGGCTCAGCAGGGCTGGGAGGAACTCCAGGAGCTTCTAACTAAACTCAGAAACCAAACCACAATGATGGAGAAAGTTCAGTGCACACAAATGCCAAAGCAAGCCATTTCAGAAGAAACTGGGCAAGCTTCTTGCTCTGAATTAGAAGTTGGCTTGTAGGGGTCAGCGGTGGGCATGGTAATAACTACTGAAGCATTGCACGTGAAAGATCTGCACTGAGGATCAGCATAAAAAATACGTCATCCTATAACCTGGTCACACATCACTGTCCATGTCCGCCTGCCCACTTTGAAGCAGGACCTAAAGAAACATTGGAAGACGGACCATGCTGAGTCAAGATCAAAAGCCCACCAAAGGCAGCATGGAAGAACAGAAACAGCATCAAAGGCAGAGCTGGGTGGGGGACTCTTTTTCACGAGGAGAGGTCGAGGAGTATAATACTATTTGCAGAGGGAAGCAGAGGGCTACAAAACAATGGTTCCCTTTAGTAACAACTGCCCAATGCTTTTGGTTTATTTGTGCTGTGCTAGTTGAAAAGAAAGACATAAAGGTGCTTTCAAAAATAGTTGCAAGGGAAGTTTGTGCTTTGCCAATGGTCTGCCTCACAGTACTGCTCCCCGCTGGACATGATCTGCTGATAAGCTCATACCTGGCCTGAACTCAGCTCTGCGTGCCAAGCCACCCATAGCAGCGTACCTGCTCTGGCTGGATTGCTGAGACCCCCTTTTGCAGAGGCTAGGTGCAACTCCCTTGTGGGCAGCATCCAGCTTTAGGCAGCAGCTGGCAAAGCCCAGCCTGTGCACTGAAAGCCTGCTGAGCATCAGTGTCTGGTTCCCACAGAGTGGGGACCGCACAGTGGGGACAAATGTGGTCCCTGGCAGGGGGTGGTGACACCAAGACCTGTGCAGTAAGAAGCAGAAAGGGGGGTGTGTGTGTAAATAATTTACTAGTATGAGCTAAATGCTACCAGGCCTTTGTTTATTTTTATGAAGTCAGTAAAGAACCACGTGGGTTCTGGGACTGTAGTTTGGGGACCAGAGGCTGAGAGGTGGCACAGAGCAAAGGCATCCAACCCCTCCATGCAGGAAGGCAGGCAGGCTGAGAGCAGAAGGCTGCTTTCTGAGTTTCCAACTTTTCCTGCATACAGAAAGCTTTGCAGAGAAACAAGAGAGGGAGAACTGCCACAGATCTACAGGTTTAGATATTACTGATGGTAATATCTAATACAGTTGGTTGAACCACCAGCTGTGTTCAAGATGCATGGCTCAAAGATGACCACTCTGTCATCTTTGTTGATGGATCAAAACCCCCAGATTCAAACTGTGGTGGATATGACAGTGTTGCAAATACAGCTATTCCAAAATACAAACCAGAATTATAAGTGCCAGTGAAGACCAACTGTGAGCAGGTGGTGGATGGCAAAGGCTCTTTTCATGAAACTGTTCAAAAGAGCAAGTCTGCTGGTGAAGAGAGGCTCCCACGGTCACCTCCAGCAGTATAAAGAGAATGAAAAACAGCAGCAGCAAAAGCCAGTAATGCACCAAAAGCTGTGTCCAGGCTAAATTGGGCCAATAAACATAGCTGTGCTGGTGAATGAATATGCCAATCTAAGCCACAGTTCCTGAAGCAGTTGAACCCTCATCCATAAAGCTCTTCCCAGGAAGAAAGACTGTTGCAATGATGTTGCTAAGGAGAGGGATAACTCTACCTCATAGCTGAGCTGTCTATGGTTAGGACCAGTTCGCCTTTGTGAAGTGCGTGGTCTTCCATCTCTCTTTGATAGCACAAAAAGCAAAAATGTTTGTGTGGATGTGTGCATTGGTGAGTGCATGTACTAGGCTAGGGAGAGCGTGCATGTTTGTGTGTGTGTATGCATTTGTGCTGGCTTAAGGAATTGTGTGCATGCATGAGAACAAGTGCTAGTGAACATGTGCACAAGACCCTGAGTGGCCATCACGCGGCTGCATGTGAGCATCCCAGGCTGCAGCAGCAATGGCGTGCGCTGGGACGGGTGCGGGTTACACAGAGGCAGGTAGGGCTGCATGACTGCTCGCCTATGCCAGCCATGGGGAGTGTGGGTCTGTGCTGGTGAGAGGGCTGAGGAGCAGTGGTGTGCACACAAGCACCCGTGCACAAGGGCAGGTGAGCCTCTGCACAGGACAGCACATGCGGCACTGTGGTGCTGGAAGGGAAATGCAGGAAAGCTTTTTCCTGACTGTTTATACAACACTGTTTGGCTGTCAGAGAGTCAATGTGGTAAAGAAGAGTCTAGAAGGGCTCCTGCCAGCTATAAACACAACGATCAGCACACACAGGATGTGGCAAGCAGCTAAAGGCGTCCCGTTATTCACTTCACTTTTATTTCAAGGGGATTCACTTCTCTGTTCTGTTTCCCATTTGGGAAGTGAAACCTAAGATCATGGTACCATTAAAAAAAACCTGGTCACAGCTCGTTTGTTTTTCTACTTTATTCTTTCTTTCATTTTAAAAAATTACTTTGCTTTGCCTTGAATAGAATTTATTGAAATTACTGGTAACATATTAAGTCTTCACTCTGTTTCTCTCCTGAGGAATTATCTCATTTGCTTTTATTTGAAACTGTTGACTCTGAGGGGAGTGATTACAGCTCACGACGTGCTCACAGTATGGTGCAACCAGGAGCAGAGGGAACAACACGGGTTCCTCCTAAGCACAGCCAGAGCTGGCCTGTGCACTGCTCACAAGGTGCTTTGTAAACATTTATTCATTCTTGCGCACACACTCCCTTCCCTCCCCCCATCAGGTGAGGAAATATTATTGTCACCATTTCACAGATGGAAGAAGTGAATGCAGATAGGTTTGGTGACTCACCCACAGCCGCTGAGGCAGATCTAGAGCTGAGATGTTAAGCTCCCAGCCACCTAATTTAACCCAGCAGGTCACGTTCCCACCCAGGGCTGACAATATAGGTAGAGTCAGCTCCATCTACCTGCCACCCACTTGTCCTGTGAAGCAGTAATGCTCATCTCAACGTTTGCAGAATGAGATCAGATTGCTGTGGCCTACTCCATGCAATGGTGTCATCAGAGTGCGATGTATTATTATGATATCATGATGTGATTGTGCCTGAAACTAACGCAAGGCCATGCACAGAACAGAGGTAGGGAGTTGGAAATCAGTGACCATGTGCTCTCCAACCACATCACACACACACGCACCCTGTACCAGGCTGCTGGTTAATCCCACCACACTGCAAAGATATGCAAATGATCTGTGTGCGGGGCAGCAGCTCCCCACCTTTTTTGTTGGGACCTGGGTTCATTTCTGCCCTATATAGTCCTGGTGCAAACAATTGAGGTAGGAAAGATGGCTCTGTGAGGCAGTGGAAGGAAAATGTTTGCTTCTCCAGTGGAAATGGCTCTCGAAGCATATGGTCAGTAGATAAAGATCATGGCTCCAGTTCTCTGGTGAGGCTGGTTGTCTTTGACTGCTGAGCACTTACTGGAAACTAAGCCTCCTCCTGAATGTGGTTCAATACAAGCACTCAGGAAACGGAGCCTTCAGTGTCTCATCATGGCCGAACATCCAGGGCTACATGTTGCCACTGTTCGCTCTGTTTTGCTATTTAGAATCCTCTCCCACACAGAATCAAGAACAACAATAAAAATACCCCACTCCTTATCATCTTTGTTTGCTTTTCACACTGTTTACATGCGACATGATTTCACTCATTTCCAACTCATCCCAGATGACTCAGGTTAGTCAGTTCCACTTTCTAAGATGGGTCTGTCTGTCTGCTGCTCAGGCCCTGCAGGATGCTGCCACAACCAGCCTCACGCTACTGGAGAGATGTTAGATTTCCCTCTACAAATCTTAACTTTTATTTTTAAATAAATCATTTTGTGTTTCCTGCTGTTAAATATCGCCTTTGTAACAGGTCATTCCAATTAAGCTGGTGTTGCTTTCTGCCTTGCCACATGCAAAATTTGTTTCCACCACCACAATGAAGTTTGCTGAGAGATTCTCCTTGATTTCTGTGAGCTTTGGACCCATCTCTCAGGAGCTGTTGCTGCACCTCTTGAGAGAAACAGCAAAACTAATTTCAAGGTGTCAGAGATTAGGGTCTCAGAAGGACTTGGGGGTGGGAAGGGCATTTGAGTACCTGGACTGTTCAAAGGCCTCCCTACATGTCTTCTACTATGGTGAGTGGTTTTGGG
>NW_009940774.1:0-9955 GCF_000696875.1 Nestor notabilis | reverse complement strand
TGGTAGGGAAATGGAGAGGTGGAAGAATCTCTTGAGCAGCTAGAAGGAAGATGGCTCGCTCTTCCTCCTCTGGCCCTCCTTTAGGGACTAAGTGCCACCCAAACAGTGCCAGAGACCTGGCTTGTGAAGTCATGACAATACCTTTCTGGACAGTTGTCTCTGGAGTTGAGGTTTTCTTTCCTTACTGAGGGTTAAACTGAAGTTTTCAGGATATGGAGGAAGGCAGGGTGGCCAGCGCTGTGACTGGTGGCAGGAGAGCATGGGCTGTTGTGTGGAAGAGCCTCAAGTCAGCACCTTTCATCCACAGAAACAGAAGAGCCTCTGTCGCTGAACTGGCAGAGAGTTAATCTCATAGTTAAAATATTACTGGGCTCTATCCTTCCACAGTGCAAGGGGCAATGGGCTCAGTAGGTCAACTGGCTAGGACCTGACAGCAACTAAAGGGACCCAGTCAAGGCCCAGAATTTGACCTGTGCCTCTTTGGTTAGATCCTTTTCCACAGTCATGTCATTCTTTTATAGCCCTTATTCACGCTTCAGTGTGTTTTGTGGTAAACAGAACAAAGTAAAAACCCTGCAAGAAGAAAGCCCAGGCTGAAGCTAGGTATGTTCAGTACAGGCTTCATGAGCTGTCCTGCAGCAACACAGGGGTGCACAGGGTGCTTGTGAGGGCAGCCTCAGCATCCCTGGTTGGGAAGTGAAAGTCGAGCCCTTAGAACAGCGCAAAACACAGTGCCTAAATTTTAGGAGTCCACACTGGGGAAGACAGTGGTGCCAGCTGTGAGAGACAAAGGAAACAACTAGTTGAGGAGTCACACATTCAGGGCAGATGCCCAGGCAACACCCTGCCTTCTTCTTGTAAGAAGCATATAGCCAACACCTGTGGCACTAGTAATCAGAGTCCTGGGGGCTTGCTTGCCGCTGGTATTGCCACTGTGCCTACTCTAGCCACAGATCTCTGCTCCCAGACCTAAGCCACCAACACTGCAATTTACCATTTTGCCGGCCAAAAGCTCTCTAAATTGTAACAGGGAACAATACTTGCTATCAGGTTCCAGCTCAGTGATGTGTTCTACACCCATTCATCTAAATGCAGAATTAGCCCTGAAACTAGTGATAAGGCTTTAAATGCCGTCACACAGCTAATTTATTTCCCCACTGTCCCAAAGTGCTTCCCAGGTGTTGAAAAGCTTAGCTGCCAAGATCTCCATAGCCTCTGCTGACAACCTCAGAGATGCAGCTCTGCATTGCATCATCTTTCCTATTCGTGCAGGCCCCAAGTGCTTTCAACCAACAACATGCTCAGCCACAGAGCCCCCTGCAGCGGCGGTGTGGCCATTGGTGCCCCTGACACAGCCAAAGAGACATGAGGAGGCCCAGCAAGGAGAAGTGACTTCTCCCTGCTGACAGGGGAAGTGGGCACTGGAGCAACACCATCAGCTGACGCCTCCTGTCGTCCATGAGTGTCTTCCCACCTCAGAGCAATGTGCTTTGCCCTGATGTTGGTGGAGTTACACAAATGCAAGCTAGGCGTGAGCTCACACTACAACACATTGGTTATGCTGAAGATACAAGGTCATCCCACCCTTGGGAAGGAGAGAGAGGACACAGGTGTATATATGCACACACATAAGCACACCTCCGTGCCTGTGTATAAACACACGTGTCCACACGGAGGTTCCATTTGGAGCTGTGCCCTGCGTGGCAAATATCTGTTCAAGCAGAAAAACATCACTGTCCCAGTTCCTGCAACAGAATCATTTTTGGTTTTCTTTCAGGTTCTGGAGTTACTTCTGGTTTACAAAAATAGCACTGCTCGAGGCAGCCTTCCTGATAGGTGGAATAGTTTCCCCTTGAGAAGAAACCGGTGGAAATCCCCTCTCCTGAGACATTTTTAACTTTGCCAGAAAACGTACAATGGGAGTGACTGCTTTAACTAGTGAACTGACTGGGATGAGCTAATGGGTTTTTCCATCTCTGGTGTCTAGTTCCAGGGATTTCCATGAATTGCTGTCAGGACAGAAGAAGGCAACAGATTGCAACTGTGGGATCTGCTGTTTCAGCTCCACTGACACGTCATTCCCTCAGGACACCCGGTGACCTGGTTAATCTAGTTCTTTGCTTCTGACTTCTCCTCGTAAATGATTTATCAACTGGCGTGGATCCCTGTTTGCTTAAGGAGGCGTGTGACGACCTCTAGCAGACTGGCTCCACAAAGCTACAGCCCTCATTTGGCACCCGGCTGCTGGTCGCAGCTCGTGACCCTTGGCACAGGGAGCAGAAGGACGGGGCTCCAGCAGAGCCCAGTGGCAAGGGCTGAGGCAGAGAACTGTGGGTAGTGTTTACATGGCTCTGTGGAGAGCCCTGGTGACTAAGCCATCAGCTCTTCAGCAAGGGCGCTTGCAAGCCTGCCTTGGCCTGTCCTGACCCCCTCAACACAGAGTCCTGACTGGGCAGCCGGATGCCGTGTTCACTGTGTGCAGGCTCTGGGGTACAGTTCATGGGAAGCATCAGCTGTGCCAGAGCCAGTCTCGGGGTCCGTGTGCTCCAGAAGGAAAAATAACGTGAACATCCACCACTTTACCCATCCTCACAAAGTAGCATCAGTGGCAATGACGCCAGGGTCAGCACCAGGTGCAGCTCTGGAGGCCTTCATCATGTGCACACGTAGGTCAATACACGTGTCGCTGCACACAAAACACTGCAGCTAAAAAGAAGATGGTGCAGATCTAAACTCAGGCACTCAAGCCAGGGAGGTGAGGGATGATCCTGCAAGCTTTACATCCTGCCTTTGTATGTGAGGCTAAAGGAGCGTGGAGAGAGATCAGATATCACAAACTGGGCACTCTCCTAAAAAATTGCCTATGGGCAACTCCCTGCCTTCCCTCCAGGCCAGTTATTGCTGCTTCCTGCTCTGATTGTTTCAAATCCAGTTATCTTGAGTTATGCTTGTTCTGGCAAATACAGTGCAGCAGAGGGGAGGTCCCGTTCTTGTCGATGTTGTATGCATGCCACAGATCACAGAGATTAGCATGGGAGGAATAACTCAGATGATCTGCTTGAGGCAGGTATTGGGAAGCTTACAACAGAGCTGTGTAACCATTAGAAATATAAAACTGTTTAACAGAATCTCCATTTTGGAAGATGCAGAGCCACGCTGAATTTCCAGATGGCTGGAGGCTGTTTCACAGGGCAGCACCCAGCAGAAAAGGAAGCTGCGGAAGCCCACTCCAGCAGCAGCCCAGACAGCCCTGCTCCCAGAAGCATGGTGTCACACCAGCCAAGGGCTGCATCATCAGGCAGGGCTGGCTTAGGCTGCGGCAAGGAACCTGCAGCCACATGTAGGCAGAGGCATGGGGTGTGTTTTCCTCTCACATAAGGGTGGATCTGGAGCAGCTTTCAGTTTCCTGGGACCTGAGAGGTGGTTTTGTTCATATCCCAAGAGGACTGAAGGTGCAACTTTCCTTGTGCCTCAACAGGAACTCTGTGTTCATGCATCACAAGCTCCCACTCCACACATTGTACAGCACACCAACATCACAGAGCAACAAACAGCTGATGGGATGTGTGAGTGGCAATCCTACCTGGCCAGGAGCAGCTGTAAGTACCCTGCGGCTCAAACCCCCAAACCACGTCCCCAAGAACGTATTCAGTCTAGGCTGAGACCACACACGATGTGATATCCTAGTCGTAGTTGCAGAGCAGAGAAGCAGGACAGCGAAAGAAAGGAAGGCTAGCAAGTTATCCCAAAATTGTATTTCCAACCTTTTAATATAGGTGGCTATATTTTAGGTATAACCTTCAATGTGAATTCCCAGGTGCTGATAGATTTATATAGAGGTAAACACTAAGTGTTCACACCACAGTCCTACTCTGCAAACAGCAGAGAAGAGCCTGGTCCATGTAGAAACTATGTCCTTACCAGCAGCACATGTACTCTTGGCTTTGCAAACCCAAAAACTTTTACTGAGGATAGCACAGACGTAGAGTGATGCAAGTGCAAATTTCCCCAAAGGCATTCCCCTGTCCATAGGGTGCTGAAACAAGAGCCAAGTTTTCTCATTGACTTCTTCTGTGGCAGATGCACAGATTTAGGAACAGAATGTTAAAAAAGGCACCCAGAAACTCTTCAGCAGAGTCAGGACTGGCACCTGCTTCCTCTCATCTCCAGTCTTCCAGGTTGTTCAAGAGATTGCTTCCAGGTGCCTGGCTTTGTTCCGGTCCTGGCAACAGAAGGCCATTTTCTGGTCTATTCTCTGTCTATCCCAAAGGGATTTTAATTTGCATTTTTGACCACAACCAAACAGATAATTTCATTGAGTTGTTCATGCAGAAACCATTTTATTGAGCTGTTCTGGTTTTGGTGTGCTAAAATCACCCATCTGGCAAAGCACTTTAGTGCAAGACAGAAAGAAGTCACATATCTCTTAGCTGGGTCTTACCATAGGAGATCCTACCAGGATGCTCTCACCAAGGCTACAGCTACCTGCCGTGTCAGGGGCATCCTCCTTTATCACCACTGTTCTGGGAAGACTGGCTCAGAGTTAAGAGGCAGCTGATCCCAGTGTCTTATTCGGTCCACTGCTGATGAGGTTCACATTAAATCTACTGGCAAGATCTAACAAGAAGATTGCATGCAGAAGGGCACAGTTATGGATGAATAAAAGTTAAGGGAATAATAACCCGCTTTTTCTGGACTTGGCCCAGAATTCACTAAAGGGATTTCCAGGAGCATTAGTAGGATTCAAATCAGACCATAAATTTTCTTCTGCTTTATTAAAGCAGGAAAAAAAAAAAAACCAAAACCACAACCTAAACCCCTATATATTTAAAGTTTTTTTCCCTTTTTCTCATATATTTATTCTTTCTGCTCCTTCCTGGCACTGGGAAGACTATAATCCACGTCTGAGAAGACCATGATCTGACAACTGCCCATAACACAAGAAGTGCATTCCTGAGCCCCCCAGCTTTGCTGGCCCTGAGGAACAACCAACTCGGCCCTGCTCCACTTCAAGGCTCATCACTTGTACTGGGCACTGGCATAACAGAATTACACACTGAGGGAATGTTCTTCCTACCTTATTGTCATGTCCCCAAATGCCAATTAAAAAATGTCACATTTCTGTACCCTGTGGATATCATCTGTCTTTTGTGTGCACTTTGTTCATGCAGGATTGTGACACATGCTTCCCACAAGTCATCTAGGGAGAATTACAGGTATCGAGGCACTTTAAGATGCCAGCAGAGTGCCTAATTGGATTACAAAAGGGCATTCCTTCTGCCACCTTTTGGTTTCAGTGCAGGTTGGACATGTAACTATTCCCATCCCTAGACACCAAACAAGTTTAAAGCCTGGCAGACAGCCTGAGTTTCCTTTTAGACTACAGCACTTAGCTCTCAATGTGTTGAGAGGATGGAAGAAACAATGACTATGAGTTCTCAGGAAATACAGAAATGGGGTCAACTAAGTAACTTTTAAGTCAGTTAGAAAGACAATCTATTAACACTTTCTGCTAATAGTCAACTTTGGTAGATTCCCATGATTCCCACGATTCCCACTGCCAGCATCTCCATTCCCACAAATAAATATTTATGACCCTTCTCCCTCAAAAGGCTGGTTTATCTTATTTAAAATAGGAAGAGCATGAAGATATGTATATCAACATTAGTGATATTAACTCTCCCTTTTTATCCCCATGTTTAAAAAAGAAAAGAATCATTCAAAGCTTAAAGTGGAAAGTCAATCACACAGAGTGTGGCTACGGGTGGGAGCCATTAAATGCCTGGCCACATTTTTTTTTATTGAAACAATAAAGCAATTTGCTGTACAAATAGCTTTGGAAAAGCAGGGTTTAGGTTCTCTTGAAGTTTACAGCCCTGTATCCCTAAAAGTCAAGTATAGCAGCAAAGCCTTTGACCATTCTGAGCACTGAGGAGGCACTGGCTCTCACCCCACGAGAACTGCTGGCGCATGAGGCAAAGCACACACCAAATGTGTGCAAGTGTGAGGCCTAAAGGAGCTACCGCATCTCTGCTTTGATTTCCATGTAACTTCACTAATGTCAGGGTCAATTTCCAGGCAACAATTCCTGGCCCATTACAGGCAATGCGCAGTCCAGAGATGGTCAAATCCATAGTCCTCATTTTGAACTAGATGAGAAAAAAAACCCAAACCAAACAAATCCAGTTTGTTTCAGTGCAGTATTAACCGCCCATGTTTTGTCTGAACTGCTAAAGGGTGAGGCCTGTCTTTATACCCCGTTTTCGAAAGCAAGGCGCTTCTGTACTTTCAGCACTGTGGGGCCTAAGCAATAGGGCTGCCACCTAGAGGCCACAGTGACTTTCCAGCACATTCCCTTGGACAGCAATGGCACTGACAATAACCTGTTACCCTTATTACCCCTTTGTAAAGAATTTCTCATTTCTGAATCAAAATGTCTCATTCAAGAATTGTATATTCTGCCTTAATCAATCCAGCTTAAGAATAGGCTATATAATGAATGTTCCATCATAGGGCTGAAGGACAGTAAGAAATACGAGATATAAAGCAGAGCCTTGCAGAGATATCTGAGGGGCTCTGGGGAGCTCTAGGCTTCTGGGAGTGGTATTAAATCTGTGGTTTTGAAAGAGTTATAGCAGGAAGACTTGAGTATGGGACAGGGCTCTGTTGCCTTTTTAGTCACATCAAGCTATAGATAGCCACAGAGTGAGCATGACTTTCACCTGCTCATCCCATTGCTACTGCTCACAGCTGCCAGGCTTGGGAAGAGTTTGCTCTGGAAATGCCCCAGAACTGTATCTATTTTGGCTCTGAATGTGCTTTTCTCTCATCCCTACAGCAATCTCATTCCTCTCCGACACTAAGCAGTGGGACCAGGTCTGCTGAGACCAGCACCTGAGGCCTGGACACCATCCTTGCCAACCTGTGTCTGAACTGAATACTGCAAGTCAAACTGATCCAAAATCCTGACAGCTGGAACCAGTCTGGAACTTGTCTTGGTGGTTACAGCCTGTACAGGAGAGTCACATCTCAGCTCACACGCTCCATCCCGGTGGCTGCTCCTCTGCCTTGCTGCCTAATTTCTCTAGTCTGGTTCAGGAATGGCCTTTCCCCATTCATCTCCCTACGTAGGAGTTGTTTAATACTGACAAGTGTTAAAAGGAACCAGGCAGAGGACATTCATGGCAACCTACTGCTCTCCACAATGCCCCATGCTAATTTGAGGTGCGTTAGACCCTTCCACGTCTCGCACACCTCAGGCAGCCAAGCAGGTTGAAGTGGAGCAGGCAAGTGAGGGTTGCACAGTGATACTCTGGCCTCGCAGCTGGAGAACCCCAATCAAATGCCCTTGCAAAGCACTTGAGTTTTGCTTGCACACTGGCCTGCCCTGTGCCCTGCACCCACTGTGTTGCAAAATTCCCCGTTGATGTGAGTAAGAGTCACGCTCTGCAGCCTCAGCTTCAGTTTCTACCTCTCACAGCCCTGAAATGGAGACAGGGAAGTGTCAGATGCTTTCTGTTCTCCTTACCTAGGATTCTCTGACCATGAGTGGTTTTGAGTCCAAGGAGCTGAAGTGACCTTTCAGTCAATACTGTTGTGTGACTGGCTAAATAAAAACAGACCTTAACCCAGTCAGTGCTGCTTACATCAAGGAAAGGGGAAGCAGCCACTGACTCCAGCAAGTGCTAGCAAAGTTCTGCAAGAAATGGCTAAAAATAGGGCTGCCCCCTACAACGCTTCCGTCCTGCCTTTGACACACTCACAGCTTTCACATCCCATCAGCCTCGCTGTTTCCTTGTCGAGGGCTAGCCTCACGCCCCAGCGTCACAGAGCAGCCCTTCCTGCTGTGGACAGCCTCAGGAGCTTTGAAGTGCACGCAGCTCCCTCCAACCCTGGTGTAAGTGGCCACTTCCCCTGCCCTCTTTACGTGTGCTTCAGTCACAAACAAGAAGTGGGGCGAGCCCCCACTGACGGTCTCACCGTAAGACGCTGAAAGCCCCAGAGATACTGGAGACCAGGAAAGCTTTCCACAGTGGACTGTTTTCTCAGTAAATTAAATGGTGGGAAGTGTTTGTTTGAATACCCTGAACACTCCCAAACACTACCTTTCAATTTTCATGCTTATTCTTGGAGAACTTGGAGCTGAAAATGGCCTGAACCTGCTTCTTGGAGGAAAAAGGAAAGCAAATGAACCCAGAATGCAGAGGAGAGGATGCAAAGGGGAACTCATCTGTGTGGTCTGAGGCTTAGATGCCTTTGCTCCTGGAGCTAGGGAGATGGCTCTTAGCAGACCAATGATACTGTGTGGATGTCAGATGATGGAGGTGCATTAGCAATGTACTGTAGGAGGAGCAAGAGCATTGCCAGTTCTGCCAGTGCTGTGCAGAGCTCAGAGTGGGTGGCCATCACTGTGAAGATGAGGAGAAACCAACAAAATCTGTTAACTCAGGTGAAATGGAGACTGTTGAAAATACCCTGTGCTGTTTGCCCAAGGCTTTCCAAATCCTGGGAAAGTAATGCCCATGGGAATTTGGGCTGACTGGGAGCTCATTAGTATTTCTGTCTTCCCTGATTTTCAGTCCAGCAGGTACTAGGAGGGCAAGGCAGCATATGCTGGATTTCTTGGATTTTTCCTTGGATCAGGGAAATCCAAGACCAGGGATTTGACACCTTCTCTGGACCACAAGACATTTAAGTAACTCACCGCCTTGCTACCACGCTACAGGGGTCTAGGCAGTCTGGGAGCTCCTCCAGGGGTTTGGAGTCTAGCCTCAAGCTCTCAAGCAGAGGGATCTTGTCTTAAATGAAAAACACTTCATAGAATCTGATTCTACTCCCAGGTAACAGGGGTGATTCAAGAAAGCCAGCTGAATCCCCTTGCTGCAAAACAAGTGATGATGAAGAAGAACTGGGCCCCTTCATTGTGCTGGGGGATGCTGTCCTGGGATAGCCTTGATGAGCCCTGAGGTTGGCAGAAGACCAGAGTGTGGAGACGCTGCCTTTGGGGGTTGGCTTGGTAAAGGCCAGAGGTCTCTGGAGTGGACTAGGGAAAGGCATACAGGGGAAAGAGCCACCAGCTAGCCCACAAGACAGCCTCCAGGGAATAATAGCCCTGTTAAGAGAGGGCTGCTTCAGGGCACTGGGTGGTAAAACACAGCAGAAAAGCACCCCGCTCGAAAGTCATGCCTAGACAGCAAGAAATTTTCTCTAGACCAAGCCAAAAGCTATTTCCTGAAGCCTCTTTGTTACCACACTCCTTTGGAGGAGTGGCAACATTTGGTGCCAGAAACAGGGCCATGGCAGGAGAAGGGTGCAGCCCCAGTCCTGGGCAGCTCCTGTGGGTACACGTGTGTGGTGAGGAGGATGGTGGGGTGCCTGGTTCCTCAGCACAGTTTTACATTTCTCAGTCTGGTGCAGAAGAGGAGCATTTGTAAGCTCTTGCTAACCACTCTCCTCTCAAGACTAGTCTGTGTAGGTTTCCTGGGTGGTTGGTTTGTGGTTTTTACCGTTGCAGTTTAGTATCTGGATCTCAATTCAGCCTCTACATCTCCCTCTCTTGCTGCGCCAGAGCTCACAAAGGTGGGCAGCATGGGCCCTTGGTGAAGCTTCTGGGCCCTTCAGAAGCAGTTGCAGGATCTGGGGAGCCACCCTGGGGCTGCAGCTGGTCTACAGCCCTTCAGGTCAGTCCTCACGGCGGCCCTCATGACAGAGGGACTTCCAAGGGCCTGAGGCGGTGGCAGTGAGCCGGAGGGATGGGACACACGGTACCTGCGCGCTCCCTTGAGAGCGCTGCACGTGCCTCAGCCCCTTGGTTGATTTGCCCCCCCCCCCCCCTTTTCCTTCCGCTGCCCTGGCAGATTAGCATGCAGAAACCACACGAGGGAGGCAATAAGGAGTTTCCCGTGCTCTAGTCAGGCGTTGTTATGGTTGTGTGTGTGTGTGTGTGTGTGTGTGT
>NW_009940773.1:0-2268 GCF_000696875.1 Nestor notabilis | reverse complement strand
AGCAGCCTTCCAGTATCTGAAGTGGGTCTACGAGGATGCCAGGGAGTGACTCTTCATTAGGGACTGTAGCAATAGGACAACGGGTAATGGCTTCAAACTTAAACAGGGGAAGTTTAGATTAGATACAAGGAAGAAGTTCTTTACAGTGAGAGTGGTGAGGCACTGGAATGGGTTGCCCAAACAAATTGTGAATGCTTCAACCCTGGCAGTGTTCAAGGCCAGGTTGGACAGTCTTGAGTAACATGGTTTATTGTGAGGTGTCCCTGCTCATGGCAGGGGGGTTGGAACTAGATGATCTTAAGGTCCCTTCCAGCCCAAACTATTCTATGATTCTATTCTATGATTTTGTGATTTATATGCTCATTAGTAATTAATTCCCACTACTTGCTCTTACAGTAAATGACTGGATTCTGATACTTTATAATTACAAATGCTTGTTTCATCATTATCTTTTACCAGTTTTCTGGAAAAGACAAACCAAGAGATTCTGTGTACTGCTTTCTTGGCTTTTTTTTTTTTTTTTTTTTTTTTTTTTTTTTATGTTCAGGCTGCCTTTGAAACATTCCTGGAATAATCTGTTATGTGATAAAACAATTTTCTTGGTCTCTTACAGCTTCTTGGAAGGTTGTTTAAGACATTTTTTGCCTTTCTTACATGAGGTATTCAATACTTCCTCACTAGATGGATGTTTGAATTTTTTTTATTTTCCTAGAATTCCCTCATTACTAAAAAGATGCTACAAACCCCAGGGGAGACCCCAAACTTCCCATGCCTTTAGAACGCTAAAGACATGTGAAAGACATTTCTATTCTTTGACAAAACTTCTTGCTTTCCTTTGAGCTCTTTATCGAAATAATTTTCTTAATGACTGCTCTCTAGGAACTTACGAACATTTCCATTTTGTCTTTGGTATAATATAGAGACTGTAAGGAAAAACACTCAGAATTACCATTGACAGGATTTAGATATGATCCACGAGAAGTATGTGCAATCACAGTAATACCTACTTTTATGTATTTTTTACTTGCAGAAGTATGATAATTTTGAGTTCATCCTATATGTCTAGGTAGCAAGCCTTCAGTTGTTCTTCCCCTGGGCATGTTTCTGAGACTACAAAGTCAAATGAAGATTGACTTGGCATGTCTAAGGTGTGGATTAGACTCCATATCAGTGTGTAATTCCCATCACAGAGTATATTCAAAAGCACAGATGAACCAAAGGACACATCTAGAGAATGTGTATGGAACACATCTGTATAATTACTGACAGGCTGAGTACCTCCCCCTTTTAACATTGCCCAGTATTTCCTATTTAAGACTCTGGGTTTTGTTGTTTATAGTTTTATTTAAAGACAGAAACTGAAACTATTTGAGCCAGATGTTTTTCCAGCTAAATTTTATCCAAAGCAATCGAGTAATTTCCAAGAATGAGGCTAATGAAAACCAGGTTGTTTTCTTTAGTTAAATAAATTCCGCATATAATGTTTTAAAGCAGCAAGTTATACTTTGGAAAGTACAGAGATAGAGCTTAGAGGAGGAGAAAGAAAGTGAAAGGGGGATATATTTGCTGTAGTTCTTGTGCAGATCTACGTAATTTTGGCCAATCTGTATGCCTTTGAAAAAGGTCATCTGCACCCAGTCATGAAACACTTGGGCTGGAATAGACAGAACTTGGGAGAGAGGGAAGGTGGACGAGCTAAGTGCAAATAGGATGGAACACAAAGCCAAGAGAGCCGCTGCTGCCAGAGATGTGGTGTGTCACACCCTGCGCACTCCTGCAGTGGAAGGACTCTGGAAACCAGCAACTCTGAGGGCAAACAGGCACCCAACAGCGTGCTCCAGGCTGAACGCTTTCTGAGGTTTTGTTCACACCGGTCACACTTCATTGTGAGAAATACTGTCCAGTTGTTACTGCTTACTGGGTACTTCCACTCCTGTGTAAAGACCGGTGGTGTTGTCACTGTTAGCCCTTTTCCCACCTGTTGGAGTACTTATCAACGCTAACTTTTTAACAATGAGCCACTGAACAATGCGACCTAAAGCAGGAAGAGTGTTGTGGCTGCTCCATCCCTGGCACTGTTCGAGGCCAGGCTGGACATCGTCCGGTGTAGGGTGTCCCTGCCCATGGCAGGGGGTTGGAACCAGATGATCTTAAGGTCCTTTCCAAGCCCAACCCACCTCAAGCCTGTGACTCTGCGACAGAAACCCGCGGGGTGTGCAACCACCAGCTCGCGCTGTGACCCGAGCTCGTTGCCCAGCTCCAGCTCCC
>NW_009940772.1:34127-37190 GCF_000696875.1 Nestor notabilis | reverse complement strand
GGGGGCCTGCATTGGAATAAAAATCCTTTGAAGATTACTAAATAGGTGAACTGCATCAGGCTTGGGAAATCCTCTGAGCTGAAAATAGCTGGAGGTGAGGACAGCACTCAGGGGAAGTGCCATATATCTTTGTCGCATTCTTACTTCTCCCTGGATGCCCTGTGGATATCATTCTTATACATTCTGCATATTAGACATATTTAGCAGTCCAGTCTTAACAAAAAACACACCCAACCCCCCAAAAAATCAGGTCCCAGAATAAAAATGAATGGGGGGGGGAGGGAGGGAGAAGGTAGTTGAGGGAACAATAGGAAAAAGGGAGAGAGAAGAACCAAAACCAAAGTGGTTTGAGAGGGGAGAATAGGGTCTGACTATGGCTTTATGTAAGGAGCACAGTCACAGGGGATGGAGTGCCCAACAGCAGTGTACAAACCACCCCCTGGAAGGGAAGATAAATCCTCAGAGCCAACAAAAAGGGACAAAAAGGCCAGGGCAGGGCCTGCAGCAGTTGCGTTGCTGCTGGGAGGTGCTGCAGAGGCCAGGCTGTGTGTTGCTGGTGCATGCACACTTCCAGGGGTGCATGTGTCAGCAGCAGTAGCCTTGCTGCGGTTCCTCTAGCTAGATCTTGGAGCATCAGCGATGACAAACAAATCGAGCTGGCCCTCAGGACAGCACATTAGTCAGCAAATGAGCCTGCTGACAGGTAATCCGGTGGCAATGCAGCATTTTCAGTTATTCTGGTGTGTCTAAGCAGATAAGCTGACGGCTTCCAGTTTAGATACTCAGGTACGTTGTCTGTGATGGTACCTGCATGCCAGTCCTTCCTGGGAGATTGAGCAGCAGTGATTTATCGGGTCTTGTACAGATGCAGTCCTTGTACTTGCAGGCAGAGATATTCAGCTATTGTCAGAGAGAAGATGGAAAGGAGGAGTCCAAAGAGGAACAGGAGGTCCTCGGTTTCAGTGGGCTACAGGTCCAGGCGTTTGCATGCATTATCTGAATTACTGGGGAGAGTCTTGAGGCTACAGGAGTTAACGCCAATGATTTCCATATCAAAGGGCTTTCTGAGTCAGTACCAGAACAGACATTTCCCTCTCTGAGTGTTCTGGGTGCTTGGCTGGTTTTTTTAATTCCAGAGATCAGAAGGGGTAACAGCTTAATCTTCTTAAAGAAGCCTTGGTTATTTGTTAAGCAAAGATCTGGCTTTGGGGTGAAGTTCATAACCTACCTCCATAGATGGCCAGCCTCAAGCAAGCGAGCAACACCTAACTAAGGTTAAATAATTCTCATCATTTTCAGGGGAAAATTGCCTCATGACTTCTAAAATATATCATGCACCCAGTGTGCATTAATGTAATTGGTTAAAACTCAGAGAACTATACTTTAAAGTCTGAGCCACACCATCTGCTTGTCTCCCTGCTCAGTGCCCTAAGCATATGGCCAGAGAGAGCATATTTCTTTTTCCCTTCTCTTCCATCTCCTTTTTTAATTCTGCCTAACCTCATTACCTTAGATTTCCTTACACTGAATTTATGTGCATAAGCTGTTTATTTGCCTTCTCTCTTAATCTAGCTGTGTGGTTCTGAACATCATTTAGGCTGGTCTGGCAACTCCATGCTTTGCCTTGTCAGAAAAATTATTCACCTTAATGCATACACATTCTCCTAAATGATGATTTATAGGAAATTGAATTGGTCCTAAGGATGTTCTTTGTGTCACTTTACTGCCTCTTTCCTCTCACCGAGGACCATTTTCATGTCAATTCACTCTTCCATTTTCCAACGTGTACAAAGAAATTGTGGTGATAAAGGGAAGCTGTTATCTGCCAATAAAAATGGCTTTGAGCAGCCTTTGTATGCACTATGGTTGGTTGTTTTTTACTAGACGGTTCTTCACTTGAGTGAAACTCCTTGAATAAGACCCTTTTCATGCTAAATAACATGAAAAGCACTCTGAAGAGCAATATTTTTCCCAAGAACCCATTAGTAGTGTTGGTCTTCAGGTGCGGATCCCTAGTGGGCAGATCTCTGTCTTAGCATATATATTAACTTTAGTGGGAGGAAGATATGGCTTCTCCCATGCTTGCCTCCAGGCAGTCTGACTTCAGTGCTGGTTTTCTGACTGTGGAAAACTTCTCAAGCTACAACAAATCAAAACTTAATGAATGTCCAGCTGCCTTGATTTCTGTGGTGGTTGTAGTGAGGAAAACATCGCCAGCACCATGCAACACGTACTTCCACTTAATCTCTTCCCTGAACTTGTACTTTCTACAAAGACCTCAGCAGAGCAGTGGGTTTGGTTAATACCTCCCCCTCCCCTGAGCCACGCAGAGCTTCCATCTGGGTTTGTGTCCAAGCCAGGAGGCATCACAGCAACAAGATATTTTTCTGATGCTGGTCTAGTGGGCATTGCTCACGGCTGTTTATGCAGAAACCAGAGCATTAATCCCCACAGAAGCATATCAGAGCAGGGCTACTCACAGATTACTGTGTTTCTATGGAAAGCAGTTCAGCTGCAAGGAGACAGACTCGTCCTGCTTAACCAAGTCTCCAGCAGAAGCTGAATATCCTCAGTTCCCTTTCCATGTATAATCCCTGCCTAAAGGGAAAAAAAAAGGGCTTTGCATAGCCCATTATAGCCTTTATCACAGTGAGGTGTGCAAAATATGGGATGGAATTTAGATCACTGGGTTTGCTTCAAAGGGATTGCTGTGGTGGTATTTCAGGATGGTGTTAAGCAGCACAGCCCAGCAAAAATCAAGTGTGGGGAGAAACAGATGTGCCAACGTCCTTAACAGGGTTTTCTTGATAAAGGGAGGTTTAACCTTAACTGACTTATTCAGATGCAGCAAGGTTTCATAAAATGCATCAACATATGGCACAGACTTGATGTTTTCACTTGAGTTTCACTGGTGATACAACACTACAGTCGAGATCTGGAAGATAAATAAACCACCCCAGTTTGGAAAGAAAAGACAAAATAACTGCTCAGTAGGAAAACTATGGGGATACCTTTTGGTTTTCAGGGATGAGAACAGTTTTGCAGCCTTTCACCAGCAGAGTA
>NW_009940772.1:0-34090 GCF_000696875.1 Nestor notabilis | reverse complement strand
CTGAATGCTTCTGGGAAGCCATTGACATGACTGCCTAATATCTGTGGAGCATTTTGCACGCAGTAGGGAACAATACGACCGAAGCTGATGTCCAACATAACAGCCAGGAGCACTTTACCTCCCTGGTATGGGAAACGCTGTGCTGAATGCAGCTATCAGAAGTGGTTATTTGGAAGAAGGCTGGTCTATAGGTTAGGGCTTTGACTTCACACTTGGGATATGCCAAATATCCTTCTTAGCTGTGCCCAGTGCCAGGGCAAATCATTTAGTTTCAGTGAGCCTCAGGTTCTTATCTGTAAAATTCAGACCCTAATTATTTGTTCTTCTGAAGTGGGCAGGACTTTCAAAGTGTAAATACACAGGTTAGCAAAGGAATCCCTGTGTGTCTGAGGAGTGCCCAACGTGACTGCACCCCATCAGTGGGATATCTATCCCTAGGGAAGAGAAGGGGAGAAACCCTACCTAAAATGAGTGATCATCACCTTCCAGAGCAGCTCTCTGCCCTGCACTGACCAGGTATCAAATCCTGGTGTGTCAAAACCACAGGCAAAGGGTCACTTCACCCACCACCCAGAGACAGCAAAAGGCTTGCTCGGGGCTATCCTCACTCCCTGAGCATCCCAGCCTGCAGCTGAGGTTCAAACAGAAGACCAAGGCCATGAACAACACAGCAAATGCCTTCACTTCAGCCAATTTTGTAAATGGCTTCTGTTTCGGTGGCCCTGAAATATGTCTTTCTTTTTATGTTGAGAAATTACTAGCGGAGTTGTGAGTTGCCATGGATGCGGCATTCAGTTTATTGCAGACTTTGTCTCTTACTGTGCAGGACTTCATCCTCAGCGCTCTGCCGGGCTTGTAAAGAGTGAGGAAATTGGCCTGCTTTTTCTCAGAAGTCAGAGGCAAAACTGCCACTAATGTGGAGATATGGGCTCAGGCCTATTATATCGTGTTATATAGTTTACAGCATTGATCACCTCTGTTTTGGCAGTGTCCTGGTTGTGCTGAGCAAGTCAGGCTCCCACCCAGGTATGAATAAACCTTCAAAACAATAAAGGAAATAAAGAATTCCTTTCCCTCTATAAGCCAACATGGGAAACTGTTTGTCCCTGGGAACAGTTTTTGCCTGGGACTCCACAGCAAGTGTTCTCATGAGCACACAGAAAACTGTAGAGAAACTGCCTCTGCATTGCAGCAAGGTGTCTGAAGAAGCCCAAATGATCTGCATATAGTGTGTGCTGTTTAGCTGCAGTAGTTTTCCAGCCGGCCACAGTGTCAGGGACTAAATGGGCGGTGCTGACAGATAAACATCTGAGAATTGCTTGCGCTGACTATAGCGGCAATTACTGTAATGAAATGAAATTTGTCTCTGGCCCTCGCAGAAGTTATTTGCAAGGAAATGGGTAGGGATAGGGTCTAAATCTTCAAAGCCAGTTGGCAATACTGCTAAAAAAAACTATGGAAATTGCCTTATACTCAGTCATTCATTCTTCTGCTCTAAGCCATTATCTTTCTTTTCAGAGGAAGGAGTTGTGCAGATGCACAGGCATCTGTATAAACAGTTTTTCTCTACAGTTAGATCTTAAGCATTTCTCCAGAGGGTGTTTGCAGGAGGGATTAAAAAAAGAATAAAAAAAGGGGGGGGGGGGGGAAAGACTCTCAACATTCCAGGGCCGCTCTTGGATTTGAAGTTGAATTTCCTGGGCTCTGATGGCAAACCATCAGACTTTAATCTTCCTATTTATTCACTGCTATGGAGCATGGGGTCTCAACAGAGCAGAACCTACCATGTAAAATGCTCTACACTCACAGAACCTGGGTCAGTTTTCATTTAGCCTTGCTTCTATGCATTTAATAAGGCATCTTCTGATACTTCAGGTGGTAAAAACCTCCCAACGGACTTCCTCATGTTCTCAAAAGCTTTGAAGCTGTCGCCAGTCGGTGACCCTCATCCAGCTCACGTGGCTTTTGCATGCAAAATGAGATGTCTAAAGCAGAGAACAAGGATAATGTGGATAATATAATGGCCTGACCAAAACTGCTTTAAATAGTGGTATCCATCATTATTATTATTTATTGAACGCTGACAGCTTATTTCACATATTTTAAACAAGCAAAGAGAAGAAAACATAAGCCTCCCATGGGGTATGTTACATCCACCTCACGCAACCCAGTGTTAGGAGTCCTAATTCAGAGCAGCATAAGTAAGAGGATGAGATCCACAGTCACCTTCCCAGCATGGACAAAGAATCCACGTCCTGACTGGGCTGCTCAGGAGGAGACACCTTCAAGTTTGCCAGGTTGATTAAACTGGCTCCCCTTTCTTCCCATTTTACATTCCCAGCCCAGAGAGTGCCTGTGTGTTCCCAGGGCTCAGCCCCAGTCCCAGCGAGGACGAGGAGATAGCCAGGGATGTGGCCAAAGTTGGGGTGCTCCTGTGCAGCCTGAGAGAGCTTGGGGCTACAGCACTGGGATGGGCTGATACAGCCTCAGGCGTTTCTCTCATGGTTACCTACAAGGGATAACAGCCTGATAACCACTGCAGGGGTACATTGTGTGCAGGGTCAGCACACGGTACCTGCTGAGGGTGAGGTATAGGTTTGTCTTTCCTCTGCAGCCACCCAGCTTGTGGCCTCACATCTTCATTTTTCTCCATTAAAATCACCTCCCTCCTGACACTGGGATCTTCATGTTTCATCCAAGTAAGCACAAGTGCCAAGAGCTACCTACGGCCTGTCCCATCCTATCTGTTAGAGTATCTATCTCTGTCCCTGCAGGATGCCCTTCACAGGAGTCAGGATGGGGGCACAGGACTCCCAGCTTCATGCAATCAGGGGTTTGACTATTCAGACCCTACTTTTTTTCCCTCTCTTTTATTTTCTCTTCAGACAGTGTTCTTGCAAAGACATGTTTCTGACTGGAAACCAGTTCTCTGGGACAGAGAGGAAGAGGCAGAGAGAGAGCAGCACTCAGGGCTGCTCCTTGCCTCTTGCCCTGCTCAAGCAAAACCAGACAGGATCTCTGCAAAATGAGAGCTTTTTGTCCTGCACTGACTGGAGTTTTTCAATAGTTATGGAAAACTGGGGGGTTGGGAGGAGTGAATTCTGGAAGAGAACTGCAACAAACACACAAAGGACATCCTGAGGATTACTGGACCACACCAGGCTGGGGGTGACTGGAAATACTGCAGGTGAAGGGCAAACGCCATCTGACAAAAAAAATGGTATGAGTTTGACTTTAAATAAGATTTCATAAATCCAGGCTTGGAAAAGTGAGAGGACTGGGGGAATGAATCATCCCAAACAACCTCAGTGTAGTTTACATAGTCTGACACTGCATGTCAAACCACCCAGCCCTCCTATTCTTAGTACAACTAGAGGTGGGGTCCAGCATTCACAGATTAGAGGTAATACTTTCCAGCATTCACAGATCTTTGGATAGAGATTTTTGGCTCGACTGTCAGCAAAGATTAGGTGCATCTGCAGAGTTTGGAAGCAGAACTATATATGTTGGTTTTTTTTTTCCCCAAGGTTCGGGTTGCATTGTGTTGCAAGGCTTTGGATTGGAATGTCTTGACAAATCAAGACCAGAAGTATCTGAATTGTGAGAACAATGAAGGAAACAAAGATTTTAGCCTGATGATAGGTTCTGTGTTATTCAGCAAAACATATTATCACAGAATCCCAGACTGGTTTGGGTTGAAGGGATCTTAAAGCTCATCCAGTTCCAACCCCTGCCATGGGCAGGGACACCTTCCACTAGAGCAGGTTGCTCCAAGCCCCTGTGTCCAACCTGGCCTTGAGCACTGCCAGGGATGGGGCGTCATGATTGAAGCTACCTTATTAAGTCCAGGGTAAAAAAAGCACTGTTATTCTTATTGCATAATTAGGTTATACAATAGCTACACTTAATTACACTGGAAGTTTGGAAGTATAAAAGAACTTTAATAAGTAATACCAGTTTGTTAAAATATAATTTGTCTTTATTCCCATAAAGGTTCAGTTGCTCAAATCCCCATCAATTTTTTGCTACATTTACTTGGATTTGAAGGGAGATTTCAAACACACCAAGCGATAGTGATTCTTCCACCAGTAAGATAACCTTATGGTGTTTCTTGAGAGACCAGTCTCAGAGCTGCAGGAGTATCCTGCGGGGACCAAAGGAGATGCCTGGTCCAGTGCTACCCATGTGGATGGTGCTGCCTGCTCTGGAAGGACATATCTGCTCCCCTTGGCCTGGAGGCAGAACTTAATGCTCTGAAGCAATTGCAGTTAGCAAGGTAGTTTAAACAGTAGGAGACCACATAGTCTTTTATTTAATAACAGTTATTACTGTCATTATTGCCACCTATTTTCCAAGTCAGCA
This sequence comes from Nestor notabilis, assembly GCF_000696875.1. Lineage (NCBI taxonomy): Eukaryota > Metazoa > Chordata > Aves > Psittaciformes > Psittacidae > Nestor > Nestor notabilis. The sequence continues at coordinate 29,728 of NW_009940772.1, read as the reverse complement.
GAGAATTGAACTGATTTCTGTCTTTCAGCATGCATTATGAAAGGTTTGGCACATTTGACAGCAAGGATCTATTCTCCTGCTTTATTTGCCAGCCAAAACATATTGAGGATGCCGATATTTAAAATCAAGCATGTAAAACAACCATCACATGTCTAAATTTAAAGCATAGGTATATCACATAGTAAGTATTTGCAACTGGTAGATCTGAATTCTTGAAACTGAATTTGCTGTCTTCTTTTGCTTCCCCACAAGATGACTCTAGTACAAGTATAAGGCTTGGTCAATACAAGGCAGCAGGACGTATTCCTATTCAGGTAAAACGAAAGCCCATGCTCCAGCAATCCTGTGGCTTGGCATGCTGAAAGAAGTCAGGATAATTCAAGGTTATGGTTCCCTCAGCAACTGTATTTCAGTCACAGTGCATGTATATAATAAGACATAAAAGTCAGCATTGCATACTGTGACACAAAATGTTACACGTGCCCAAGGGGCTCTGAGTTATGATTTCTGCAGGAGTTAATTTGGTGCTTTTAGTGGAGTGATTTCTTTAAAGATGCAGCCAAGGTAACAGTTTACATCCCATTTCCCCATCACCATTTTCTTTGGCCTTGTCAGCTGTAAGAAAAAATCAATGGTGCATAAATCTCTGCTCTTGTAACTAGGCAGGAACAGTGGAAGATGAGCAGCAGAGAGGGCATGGGCAGGACTGTATCTGCATAAAACTTCTTGGAGCTGGATGATGTCCCGTCTTAAGGATCTCTCTTTCCTTTCCAGATGCTTGGAACTAGATGATCTTCAGGTCCTTTCCAAACCTAACTATTCCATGATTCTATGATCCTATGCTTGACCTCAACTAGTGGAAAGGCACCAACAGAGAATTATGGCTCAAAATAGAGGCGAAATAGCTATTTGGTGTGCCTAATAATTACCTTTTTTTCTGTTGCAGTCTGACCATATCACTGGTTCACCCTCCAACAGTTTTCCTCTGGAATTCTTCACTCTCTAGCAAGATCCTGTGCACACACTAATACAGAGATACTCTTCAGGTACTGTAATAAACGATACGGCTTAACAAAGTGTTCCCTCTAGGGGCTTCTCCTGGAAAAAAATACACAACAATAAAGCCAGGGGGAAGTATTTCCCTGTCACTAACACAGCAAGCATTATTGTCCCACACTTGGGATGCCATAGATAGAGTTGTAGGAGTCTTCTTGCTGCCTCTCTCTTTTCCTCCTGAAAGTAACTCCAATAGTAAGTAGAATTGGGAAAATCAAGTGTTAACATTCTGACAACCATCTTTCTGACAAACGTCAGAATGTGCAGCAATAGCCTGGGAAATCTTACTTAATTTAGCCCTTAGTTATTTTATACGTGACAGATGTACCCACAGCAGTGACCCAGACATGAGCACATTGCTCAGAAAGAGCAACCAGATCCATGGAGTTTCGCTAGCAGCGACACAACAGATGTGCTGTGAAACTTAGATGTTGAAAAGCAACTGGGATTTGTTGGTAAAGCTCATGTTTCCAACTGATAGGAGAGGATAGCAAACCTCCCATCACTACTGTACAATTCTTCATCTGTTGCTAACCACAACGGCTGGTGTTTTCCATATTGCATTTCATCCGCCGAGCCAAACAGCACTGGGTATGGGTTACGTGCAGTAGTCCCAGTGCTATGCATGCAGTAACTGAAGTGCAGAGGGTTTGTAAAACTGAAGATGGAAGCCTGGTTTTGTGGACATCACCAGGGACAACATCATCATGCCCTAGTTTAACAGCTGCAGCTATATATTTTCACATGTGGTTGTAAAGAGGCATGGGGGTTTTGTTTCCAAAAAGGAACAAGTTCACACAGACCTAGTGGGAGATGCAAGAACTTGATGTCTTTGGAAAGTAGGTCATTACTATGTCTGTGCCTAATTTGAGGTAGCCAAAGCTTCAGCACTGCCCTAATTGCCACAGAAAATAATACACAGCCAAAGAGTGAGATGTTTGAGACTCCAGGCTGGGCATCCAACCTTCCAGTCCTGGTCACTGTACTTTCTGCTGGATAATGATGAAGAGAAAGCCTGAACTGCCCCTGGTTTATTTTTCTGTGAATCAGTTGATGTATTCTTCTTACAGAAGTGCCTAAGCATTGCTGCATTCATATTTTAGGAGATCAGCTTTACTGTTTCTGCTCTGGGCACCATCAGAGCCACAGAAAAGGGGAACATTCTTTTTTGTAATGAGGATTTTATGACTTTTGTCCTCCCCTGCGCCCGTCCTGGCAGATGATACCTTTCCAATATGAGATGGTGGGTCTTAGCTGATGTAGCACTTGCTCTGTGGGTCTGATCTGACCCCTGCTTCTCAGGAGCATCATTACTCTGCATCCACATCCCTCCTCTGTCAACCACGGGCTGCTCACAGCTTCAGAGGTTCCTATTCCGCAGCAGCCCTGAGGCAGAGATTTAGGAGAAACACAGAAAGGCAGGCCATGGGGAAAGCACAATCAGCAGTGTGAGGAGGCTGCCTGCCTGCCTGCTGTGCTCAGTGGAAGCTAAGATGAGGTGTTTAATAGTCTAAGGGGTTAAGAGGCTGTGAATTATCCACGTCCAGCCAGATAAGCTTTGCCAGCCAGCATTGCTAATGCTGTCAATGCAGGTGCATGAACCCAATCAGAGAGTTTTTGCACTATGTTTGCTCATGAGCAATGATGGAAGAAAGGCCGGGAGCCAGCAGACCTGAGTTCCTGATTGCCATCGGTGCCTAATGCTGCATTGTCTGCTTGTGATTGCTTTAGGCTCGTGTAGCGGCTGTACTGACCGGTGTAACTCAGCGTGTTTGTGCAATTTTGGGTTGGGAAATTGTTTAAGAGCAAATAAATCCAATGCACAGTGGGGCTTCAACCAGTGGTGTTTTTCCATAGTTAATTACATTCTGCTCAGTGAATTTTGAGCTGAGAAACAAATACTTAGCATCAGCTTCACTGAATATTGCAGCCAAAACCTGAAAGTAGCCAATCAATAGAAGTTAAAATATACTATGATGACATGCAGAATAATACCTATCCCATGTAGGTTACTTGGTGTTTCCTCTGAGCCCCTGGTGATGGGAGGCAGAGCCAAATGAAGAACAAGGATCCACTGGAGATACCACAGCCAGAGCACGGGTTATGTTGCTCACTTGCCCATCCATCCATCCATCCATCCATCCATCCATCCATCCATCACTCTGTCTCCAGGCACCTCCCATGTAAAACTGCTATTTTGCCACTGCAGTTCAGAGCTTCACCCTGTGGTGACCAGCCACCAGTAGCAATGATCTGAAGGGTGAGCAGGAGGGACAGACAGACGTGTTATTACAGAAGCAGCTGATTTTGGAGGAGCAAAGAAAACATTGTGGGTTCACCCCAGAACTCGGAAGCATTTTGGAAAGGTGTGTTGGGATAGGACTGGAAACACTGGATGTCTTCATAGTGTGGCCATCCACTCACCCAGAGCTCGCTGCAGGCAGTCCTGGTGCAAGGTGTTTAATCGTCTAAGGGGTTGATAGAGCTGTGCACATAAACCTTGAAGTCAGAGACGCTGTTTCTGGCAGCCTTTCTACAGCACACAAGAGGAAAGGAGTTCAAGGACGTAGGGGACGACACCATAGAAAGTAACATACTATTTGAGAGCTGGCTGCAGCTAGAAGAGAGCTGCGTGCCTCTGTTCCTCATTAAAATGCAAAGCAATGTCTTTGTGCACTCTGTAAACATGACTATTCCTTCTATTCTGCCTGTCAGCTTCGAACAGGTATAAAACTTCAGTATATCAGGTTCCAGGGAAGATATAGCCAAAAGTATTTCCAAGAAACGTCAAAAGTATTTCCAGGAAACATCAAAAAATCTGTCTTCACTGTGTGTCTTTCGTGATGCATATGTATGTAGTGAGAGCTGGGCTGCAAAAAGGGGGCAATTTAGCTCAAGCATTTATCCTGCACACTTTGGAAAATACCATGGCTTAAAAATGACCTGAGTACTCTGCAAACGAGCTCTGAAGGGGTTCCCCACCACATTCACTCACCACCTAAACCCACAGTAAGGATGCAAGAACACAGTCTGCAGTGACTCTTCCTGCTGCTACTTCCTTTCCATAGAATCACACAATCACGGAGACTTGTTTGTGTTGGAAGGGACCTTAAAGCTCTTCCAGTCCCAACCCCCTGCCACGGGCAGGGACACCTTCCACTAGAGCAGGTTGCTCCAAGCCCCTGTGTCCAACCTGGCCTTGAACACTGCCAGGGATGGGGCAGCCACAGCTTCTCTGGGCACCCTGTGCCAGCGCCTCAGCACCCTCACAGGAAAGAGCTTCTGCCTCAGCGCTCATCTCAGTCTCCCCTCTGGCAGGTTCAAGCCTTTCTTTCCTGGAAAGTTTGTTGTTCTTCTGTTAAGAAATTATTGCTCCAGATACATTGCTCGCTCTGTACCACGCTGCCTCCAGTAACTCGAACCTATAGTTGGCAGAGGGTGAAGTACACCCCTATCACTGATGGTTTGGTGCAACACTCATTTTGTTTCACTTATCTAATGATGCACCATGCAGAGGCAAGAGTGCCTTCATTTCCTGCAGTCCTACACATTTTCTCCCCCTCTGCTTTGGGTGCCATACTGCTGTGCTTTGATTTGCAGTCTGATTTGTAACGTGATTATATTGTCCTTCCAGTTTGCACCAGTTTAAATGGAATTGTCTCTTGGAAACTGAGAGCCATGGACACTCCAACTGGTGTCTCCAACACATCTGAGAGACTGAGCCCACTTTTGAAACCGTTGCATCACCTTCTACTTTCAGCATCAATGACACTGCTCAGGAATAGAGCATGACATGTAGCCAACCAAGTAGAAGGGGAATGGAGTGAAAATGATTAATGTAACATATATGGCTTTATTTTCCCTGCAAATCATGTTCAATTTAAGCCAGAATGATTTATTCTAAAACTGCATTTAACTCCAATTTGGTTCTGTATAACAGAACAGACGAGGGAAATCCACAGAGCTGTACTTCTCTGCTTAAAAAAGAATGATTGCATTCATATCCTGATTCTTTTTTCTTTTTCTCCCCTCCATCCATCTTCACATATTTTCTTTTCACACTTACAATAAAATAAATTGACAAATAATTTCTCTTCTGAATTAATGAGGTGTTATTTGGGGGAAAGGGGGGAGTTCTCCAATTAGCATGTAGCCATTGCTATGCAAAAGATCTTTGCCATTCTGCTCTTCCTCCTTCCTCCCCTTGTCCCATATTCACACACAAATACCATTGTTAATATAGGGCCTACATTGTTTTGAGTTCTGCTTGTGAAGATCACACCGATCAGCAGAGGGAGAGAGGGACTACGTGTATTCCCACAGCTGTGCTGGCACAAGTGGAGATGCTGGTGCATCAACATGGGAGCTATCAAAACAAAGTCAAACAAGGCTGTATTGTTTCAGTTTCATTGAGGAAAACAAGAGGGAATATTTTCTTTTCCCCTGTTGAAAAAAGGAGGAAAATAGCCCGCCTGGCCTTGTGTTTTTCCAGTTTGGGAAATCAGCATCTTCAGGAATTTTTTTTTTTGAAAAATTAAGACCAAGCCAAATGCCCTGAGGCTTCCTCTTGCTTTCCATTCTGTTTGCCAGGCTTGCTTCCCAGGACCACAGCTTCCAGCCATAGCAGGGGCTAAGAGCCTTTGGCCAGGCTGGGTTGCCAGCCCCACGTGGGGCCAGCAGCCTGCTCCCCCTCTTTCCAGCAAAAACTTTTTTTTTTCCAGCAAACAATTTTACAGCCCTGGAAATGCCTCCGGACTGGCAAATGACATGATTTTTATGGGCCATTGCCTCATTGCAGCACTTTGCTCCATCCACTTTAGCATAATGTGTCTTTTTATGCACTATTTCACCACCCTGTTATCTCAGCTCCTTATAGACGCATCCAGCCACAACGCCTTTTCCTACTAGGGGGGCAATATTCCATGAGCCACAGCATCACTCACATGGGTTTGGCAGGCCAAAGACCATCATTGCCCAAGGCAGGGGACCGTTCATGGGCCTCTGCAAGGGCTTTGCCTCCCCCATGCACATCTACACCCCTGACACACAAACCATGTATAGCCAATAGCTGGAAAGTCTTGAATTCATTACAACTTAGGAAAGGATTTGGGGATTTAGGAGCCGTTGGGGTTTTTTAGCTCCTTTTTTCTCTTTCTTCTGGAAAACAGTGAAGTTTGCAAACAGCAAGGGAAGTACCGAGATAAATCCATTATTCCAAGCGTTATATTTGTCAGCTTTCCATATGGAATTAGAAACATCCAGCACGTTTATAAGTGGAAGGACTCAGATCCAAAAAGAGGTGTGTATTTTTCTGTGCTGAGTACCAAAGGGTTTGTCCTGTGATTTGCTGTCCCTTGTGTATTACATTCGCACCACTCATATTTGTTCACCAACTTCCTCAGCTATCAGAAATGAAAATTGTTAGGAATCTAAGACTCTCGTTTCCTGTCAAACATCTGCACAGAGCTTTGTTCAGCTTCAAAGCATAAGTCAACTGTGCTTAATATCTGAATTCGTCTCTGAAGCAGCAGCAGCAGCAACTGACAGTAATAAAACCCTACAGGAAATAAACTCCGAGTAGAGCATATGTGAGCCAGGTCTCGGGTAGATCTATCTTAAAAGTCAGGATAAAAGGCAAAGCCAAGAGGACTTTGTATCAGCAGGTTAAAGCGTGGTTGCCAATTGCTTGTTAAAATTAAAGGATCTTATAGGGCTGTTCTATTCATCCCCCTCACACAGAGACTGCGAGGCTTTAAGTCAGCCAAGGGTCTTATATTTCTAGCTATTTTGGTGCATTCTGAAATTGTTTCTATTCTTAATACTCTGTAGTCATTAAATTACAGCCAGCTGTGTCCTGTCACTGACATCTTTTTGCACACTGCTTTTAAAATGTAGTGCTTGCAGTTCATAGATGTTTGGTTATCCGAGAGGTGAACGGCAGAACAGCATCTAACAGAGCAGAGAGCAACCTTGTCCTGCAGCAAGTATTCCAGAGTTAATACGAAATGCAGTCAAAACGTAGAAGGGGCTGGGCACCGAGGAAAACTGGTCATGAAAGGGGTTTAAGGCATAAAGGAAATTAAAGCACAAACTGACTTTGTTTAAATGAACAGGAGTGATATTTTGACATGTCATTTAACGTTTCCCACATGGCTTCAACCAGAGTTGATTTGAAACCTTTCTAAACATTTTCCTTGTGTGCAAAATGACCTTTTACAAGAAAGGAGTAAAAAAAAGCCCCAGACCAAGCACAAACCATTTGGCTATCAAATCGACTAATTAAATAATTGACCTGGCCTGTGTCTCCCAGGTGGGGAAGATTGGGATGCTGCTTTAAAACAGCAGCTGCTGGGAAAGGGGTCTTGTTACTGCAGGGGAAAGGGAAGAGGTGAGATGGAATCCTTCTCTCCAGTCTGTCTCTGGGCTTCAGGGGAGTTCTCTCAGTTCTGGCCACATGGATCTCCTTCCTGCTGCATCGGTTGACCGCATGAAGGTAAAGGTTGTTGAAAGCAATGTCTGATGTTGAGGCTGTCAAAGGGTTTGTGCACAGAATTGGAGCTGCTATGTGAGAATGTCATTTTCCAGTTTTGCCTTTTGGAAGGTGTGGGTCAGAAAGGGTATGGCATGCTCAACAGTCAAAACCTGCCTTGAAAATCAGGAGCTCAAGTGCATGAAGGTCAGGTCCTGAAGTCTCACTATTTCCTTTCTTCTTCTTGGGCAAGTTTCCCCCCAAAGCTCAGGTTGTGGAGTTGCTCTGCTTCACCTTATGTTTCCCTTTGGAGGCAGAAGCTGTGCACAACCCAGACACTGTCTGGCACTTAGCAGGAATAGCTGGTAAGCAGAATGTTCAAAAACCAAAAGGAAAGGGGAGATTATGTATAAAAAAGTAGAAATCCCAACAAGAACCTGCAGGATGTCTGGATGCTTCTGTAAACCAGCAACCAAGGAGTTGGGTGCAAGCTACAAACAAGTGGCTTGACCTTCTTGCCAAGTGCCCTCCATCTGCCTCACAGGGCAGCTGTGAGCCCTATCCAGCCCTTGACAAGCACCCAGCTTTGCTGAGGAACGGGCAGGGAGAGGTGGAGAGGTGTTCTGCTGTGGGCTTGCCATGCTCCATCACTGCTGAGCACGGGCAGCTGTGGGCTGGGATGCCGGAGGTCCTCATTCCACTGCTGCCTGCCTGGAGTCAGGGGTTTCTGCTTGAGGGACAAAGGCAGAGCTAAACCTGCCAAGGCCAGAAATCACAGGATGGTTTGGGTTGGAAGGGACCTTAAAGATCACCTAGTTCCTAGGGGAGGAGGAGCTGCTTTACAAAGCAAATTGCTATTTGAAGTGCACAGTGTAAGATGCTCAGAGGACTGCTGCTGCTTTGCCATGAAAATATCACTCCTAAGTGGCTCTTGGCAGATGCTGAAGTTTGCCTCCATATGTGTGGTAGGGCCAGGTCCATGTGCTCAGGACTCTTCCACAGGGTCTATTTCTGTGGCTCATGCCTGACTCTGAGGACGGTTGATTCAATTACCTAGAGCTGCCAGACAACGCCTGACAAGCAACACTTTCATTTCCTCCTTTTATTTTGGAGTTATCTGGTGCAGAAAGATTACCTGATAACCCCCTGAGGAGCAGGGAACGCTCCGAATCCCAGTGGGATAGCAAGCAGCAGAGCTAATTCCTTCTTTTACCAATTATCTAATTTTCAAGCGAATGTTGCTGCCAAGTGCTTTGGCAAATAGACTGAGGCAGTTCAGGCTGGGGGAGAAAGAAGACAGTGACTAAGATCCCCTGTATTCCTTCTTTTCAGTGGAAATGAGCATGCTGCCTCAGAAAACAGAAGCTAGGAGAGGAAAAGGAGGGGCTGATTTGGGGCTTTAAAGATTACTACATGTGGATATGGGATTGCAGTCAAGGTCATGACAGCTTCTTCGAGGAGCGTAATAGCCCATGTTTTAAACACACACTCTCAGCAGGGAGAACAACTTGCATGATCACTCCGAAGATGCTGAACTGTAGGGGCAGAGGGAGATAAACCTGTGCACTTGTTAACCATGAAGCATCAGGTCACCCATTCTAACGAGTGGGTGAACCAGCAGCTATAAGACAGCCGCGTGGGGTGATAAATCACTGCTGCCATGACCAGGTCCCCTCCATGCCAGAGGCTTCCCTGGTGCTGCTGTTTGCCTGGTTTTGCTCATCCATGAGTCATGCCTTGGCACCCTTCCCTCCTCGCTCCTCCACACGCGCAGCAGCAGGAGGAGCACGTCCCTGGCCAAGTGTGGGGTGGGCTTGGAGCCAGTGGCTGGTCTGGAGCCAGAGGGCTTCCTCCAGGGTGTGCTTTACCAACAGGTGGGGCTCTGGCCCCACAGGGGTGATGCCTCACTCTGTTGCAGGCATCTTGCTTAGGATGGGGCACTGAGCCCACCGCACCAGCGTGGGACTGAGCCCAGGGCAGCCCTAATGGGGTTTCAGTGCTCTAAGCTACTTCACTGATGGAGCTGCTGCCACTTCCCTTGAGATGTTATGAAACCTTTTAGCCCTTTGCATGACACGTTTCTGAACAGCATTCTCTCTGATGGGAATGGACTTGTGGCTGCCCCAGCTCTGGCAGTGTTCAAGGACAGCTTTGATGGGGCTTGGAGCAACCTGCTCTAGTGGAAGGTGTCCCTGTCCGTGGCAGGGGTTGGAACTGGATGAGCTTTAAATCCTTTCCAACCCAAACCCGTCTGGGATCCCATGAAACCTCTGGTTTTCATCATGGGAAAATGTTGTGAGGTGTTTAGTGTTAGTGTCAGACTGAATTTAGGCAACTTTCAGAGAGGCACTGCCTGATTTCATCATCTGATTTAAAAGTTTTCTGGGGTATTTAGAGGAACTACACCTAGAGCTGAGATTTCAAACAGTAGCAAAGTCCATGACCAGAGTAATGTCAAAAAAGGTAAAAGTATTTGTCCTGGGGATGCTTCTTGTAAATCCGTGATAATCCAGCCTTGGAGACAGGATACAGGACAGTGCATGGGATGAATGGGTCTGAACCAGTGATGGCAGTTCCTGTGTCCCTACAAGAAAGAATAATGTAAGTGGGAGCTAGAGGATGCTGAGCACTGGGGATGGTGAAAGCCCCTGGAATGCACAACTGCTTAGGGTATTGCAAAAACCCTGCAATTTGCACAAATGCAAATAGGAGGCAGGCCCCTCAGCATAAGCTAGAGAGAGAATGGAAAGCAGGAAGGGTACTAAATAAGAGATGAGAAATGTCGACAATAAATTACCATGGCTTTAAGGGAAATAGATGCCTTTTCTGAAGTGATTTTAATGGGTGAGTTAGGAGAGAGAAGTAACTCTGGAAACACTGCTCAGAGCTTTGCATTGGGAATCACTGAAATGCATCCACCAAAACAGCCTGGGGTGAAGGGTGAGTGGGTGTCAATAAAATGATTGGAGAGGAAAAGCTTGCCTGATGGTGCATTCCCAGCACCTCTTGGAATTGGGCAGTTGGTTACCTGGGGCTGATCTCCTTTGCCCTGTGCACCAGGTAAAACAAGATGCAAGATCCACTGTGGCATGGAGAGTGCAGGTCACGCTGCTGGACACTCAGCAGGCTTTACTCACAGCCTGCCCACGTTTACCGGTACAGGGAATGTGTCATCTGCCCATATCCCCACAATGGGGAACATAAAGCAGCTGTAGGAACCTCCAAAACATCTCTTTCTGGCCAGCTTCCGCCTTTCATGTGCATCTCCCCTATGCACAGCTTCATCCACAGGGTCCTATGTGTCAGGAGCAATTCAAAGAGCAGTTTTACAGCTCTTCTGCAGTTCAAACACTGAGACTCTCTTCCATCAGGTGAAAGCTGTGTCTAGCTAAGGCTCCAGCATCCCTTAGCGTGGCCTTTATGTACTCATTGAAATCTGCTCGTTGTGTGGGGTGGATGTCCAGCACCAGAGGTCTCTGTTCCATACAGCACCCACAGCCTGTGCAAAACCAGACACATCTGCAGAATAGTGGCTTTGCTGCACCTTTCCTTTCAGCCCTCCCATCTGTGGCCCCTTCACTGGGCAGAAGATCTGAGCATCTTGGACAACAGCCTGCTTGATAGTTAATTTGTGGATCCTCATCATCCAGCGAGCAGGAAGGGCTGCTCGCTTTCTCCAAGGAGCACTTCAGGACATCATACAGACTCTGCTTGTTGCTTCTCAGGATATGTTGACCTTTTAAAGAAAAGGAATTCAGAATGCAGCTGGGTTGTAAGAATCACCCCGCTTCTCTTCACCACTTCTGCTTGCTAACAATGGGTTGCCTGTTTTTAGATAAACAATAACATAAAATATTAGCAAACAAGGGTATGTGTGATTTGCTGCAATGTATGAATGTACAAGTGGGATGCTGCTAATCCGGGGACTGGGGGCAGCTACTAGATGAATAGTAGTTAGGGCTGCTAACGGCTGAAATGTGAAACTAGACCCATTCCCTCATAAACAGGCAAATGACAAGGTCTGTGATGAACAGTAACCTGGTGATTCATGATTAAAAGAACAGGATTTGCAGTTGTTTTTTTAGCCATAAGCAAGAACAGTTTTGGCTTACGGTGATTCCAATAGGCAGAGGGCTCCTGGAGGAAGATGTTCGGTTCTCCCAGGGCTGTTTCACTGTGCAGAGCACTGCATGCTAGGCAGGAGGTTGTCTTCTATTTGCTACCAGTGTTTTATTGAAGATAACAGTAATTTTGCAGGAGAGCAGCAAATCCTACTGATGACTCCCCCCCACTAAAAAGCCATGTCAATTCATGGGCTGCTTTGGGACAGGCTCCACCAGCTGCATTTGGGGTCTCATCTGAGACCTGGAGCTGCCTTTCAGCTGCAGTGCAGAGCTGAGCAAGCAAAGCTGTTCTCTTCAGGGACTGCTTCCTTCCAGTCTGAGCCCACAGGATATCCTCTCAGCGCAGCTCCCAAGGAGAACAGCCCAGCCAGAGCAGCCTGTCTCGACCATTTGCAGTAAGATAAACACATGGGCTAAGCTTCCCTTTCCTAAGGGCTGTGTGCTTATAGGTGTCTGTAGGGCAGACACTTGTGCTGACAACCTGCCACTCAAACTGCAGACAGAGCTCCAAAGGTCACCAAGTCAGTTATAGGAAGTGAACCAGAATAAACAGCCTCTTTATCAGGCTTTATTTTCCAGCAGACTTGCAGGAGCTCCAGCTTCGCTCCCTGAGGGAAGCTGCCTGCAGTGAGATGCCTGGGGAATTATCTGGCTGTGGCTCAGTTCACTTACATGCTTGGTCTCCTCTCCCACATCTGCTTCCTCGTCCACCTCATGCTTGGCACCTTCTCCTTCTGGCGGGTGAGCACAGAGGCTCTGCAAGAGCTGGTTTGCTGCTCCCTGGGTAAAGACAGTACTAGTGATGTTATCCTAGATTGAGTTTCCCAGCATTTTCCTCCTGGGAAATGAACCTGTTCCGGTGGTTTGTGCTTCCATGAGCTACCGGGACTCCCATGCCTGGGTTGTTGTGTGCAGCGTGTTTCTGATTTCAGCTGGGTCGGACAGAAGTTGGGTGTGCTGTGCCCTGCTCCACAGCCAAGCTAAGTGTGGTGTTGCTCAGCCGAGCACTGAGATTGCAGTGACCTGTCTCACGTCAGGCCATCTGAACAGGAAAGGGAACAGGCCCTTTTCTCACTTCCCACTCTCTAAAACAAAGGCTTGTTCACAAGGTCTCGTCCATGGAGAAACAGAGTTGGGAAAAACGCACAACTGCCACAGACCAGCATGTACCGATAGCATCAGAGTTTTCCTTGGAAACCCTCCAAAGGGATTCAGCTTGGTGGACCACACGGTTTGCGAACTACTGATCTGCCTGAATCCAACTAGATATCTATTTCTCTCTGTGCCATTGATCTCATGCTTTTCTCGGTTATCAGGATGCAGTTAGTGTTTCTCATCTGTTCAGCACCTCAAAGTTATTCTTTGGGCATCGCCTGTGCATTACTTGGTATGCCTGCACCCACCCACATGCATGTACCCCTTGCAGCAAGATCAGGCCCGTCCTCCTAGGTTAAACTCACTTATTCTCTTGTTTTTAAAATGTACTCAACAGTTGCATGTGCCTCAGCAAGAAGAGAACATTTAGAGAGGTGAGAGCTCAATATGTGTCTTCAAGGTGCACTGCAGGTGTGATCATCCAGACCCACAAATATGGGACAGAAACACAACATCCTTGTTATCAAGTCTCAATGAACTTCTACATGGTGGTTCCTAACCTAGGCCTTTCTCCCAGCTTTTCATGCGTCTTAAAATGATGGGGTAGCTTGCTGGGTAAGCATCTTTGTATGCTTTTCTCTGGGGTTATTTGAGACTCCCCTGACGAACTAACCATGATGTTGTGGGGCCCGTAACAGGGATTTAACCTTTTCACTGTCACGCTGTGGAGTATTTTTCAGCCTTATCCCCAAGCTACTGGTCTGATTTCACCCCTTTCTGCATGTAATTCACAGGGCAGCATCTGTTGAAAATCAAGAAGGAAGCTTTCCGAACTGGCCTGAGGCAGGAGGCTTTGTCCAGCACACACATAACCTGTGCTTGCTCCTGCTCAAGCCCAACACAAATCTCTGCATGTTTTCTATCCCTGCATGATTTTATGCTGATGGGTTTGCTATCAGGAGAATCCACTCACCTTGCAAGATCCTTATTTGATGTTCTGGGCATTTACTTTCGGGGATAAGCACAAGGTCTGAGAAATGGTGTGGTGAGCCTGCGTTTGGCTAAGAGGTGCCAAAGCTGCAGGGCAATTCCACAGGGCTATTCCTTGGGAAACTGCTGAAATCCTATTGCTGTATGTGGGGAGGGAAAACAGTCTGGAAGAGGTGTTCCTTCTGAAGTTTTCAGCTTCTTCCTACCAAGCTTCACTCCAGCTTGGCTAACGCTGCATTAAAAGTAAGTATTTTCATGATGTTTAAGGCCTCATTGACAATGTGCTAAAACAAGTCTGACTGCACTTGAGATTACAGGATAAATGACTCGGAAAAGCTGCCCTTTAGGAAAGGGTTATTCTGTTATGGATAGCTTGCATAGCAAGATGTCTCTTCAAGGAATACCTCTGGCAGGAGGACCTCAAAAGCAGTATCCTGTGGGAATAGATATCCTTCACAACTGCCCTGAATTGGAGCTTACGGAAGAACGTATTTACATTCACACAGTCTGAATAAGTTGTAATTAAAAGCGTGCCCTGGGATGTGACTGTTGCTGCCATTGTTCCTGTTTCTAAAAGAATTTGCTGGCAAAATGAAGCGTGAGCATCTGACTCGAGCTGTGGGAGCTGCCATCAACCCTCCACCACTGCCTCATTCTGTGGCCCTGGGCAAGCCCTGTAATTACACTGGGACCTTTTTTCCCAGCCCTGAAACTCGTGTAATAAACTCACACTAGTTTTTCTGTGACACTTAAAGCCAGCCACTGCTTCTGCCTTTCTCCTTCGTGCCTCCCTCAGCAAGAAGCCGCATTAATTTTGCTGAAGATGCTTATTGTGATAAGGGCAGCAGTGAGGTCTGTGGTGACCAGCCAGCACTTGGGAGATGTGCAGGGGAAAGACACTGTGTCATTACAAACAGCTAATTACATTATTATTAAGTTCATTGCTGTTTCTTGCTGAAAGGATCAGTATTCAGAGCCTGGTGCGTTCTCACAAGAAATCAGAGGGATACAGGGTTTGTATTCATCTCTCTGAGAGCTCAGTAGATCCTTAGCAAAGACAGTGAATGGCATGAAATGTTATTTAAGAAGTAGCTACTGTGCCTGTATAGGAACACACACGAGGTGCAGCATGAAATTTGGTGAAAATATATCTTTTTAAGCAGCAAGGTTTTACTTCTCTTAAGCAATAAAAACTTACAGCTATGTGTTTTACTAACAGGCAATTTTAGAATGCCTGAAGTACTCTTGCACTTTTCCTCTGTGTGAACTGCTCTTTGTGGCCTCTTTAGTGAGCATCCTTCCCAATTATAATCTCTTGCTTCCCTTTCCCTCCATCTTTTGGTTCTTGTTGCTGTTCTAGACAACATCATAGTCTACACAGATCTGGGCATTTCTTTATTGACACACAGGGATGCACATTAACATTCTGGTTACTCATCAGAGGTTATTCCAGTATTGAATAGTCATTACTATTCCAGCTGCCCTGTGATAGGAACAGCAAGTTCTCAGATAAGCAGAAGGAAGGCTGCCTAATTTCATTCTAGCACTAGTATATGCCAGTATGCATTTCTTTCCCTTCTTACAGCAGTTGAGTAATTCCAAGGATGCTCCATGCCCCAGTGACTAGCAAGGGATGCTGCTGAGCTGAGTGACTGCTGCTCCAGCCATTCAAAAAACCCAGGAATGTAGCAAAAGACTATTAAATTAAGGTGAACAAAAGCTGGACTTCTGGAGGTACAGGATCAGTAGCATATATAATAAAAAGGAGTTTCTCACTATAGTAAAGCACTACTCACTACTCCAGTGTGTTATGTATCCCTGCTGTTTCCTCCTAAAGCATCTGCACTGGCCAGTGCTAAAGGGAAGATGCTGGGTACAGAACAGTATAATCTGTTATAATACCTCCCTTTTTCTGAATATCAAACCTGAAGTCTCTCTTGTGCTTCAGCTCCCCCGTGTTTTTGCAATATGACCACAAATTGACAAGCAGTACACATTTGGTGAACTAGTGAGACTGGAGCAAACTGCGTTAGGTGTTTTTATTGATGTGCTGCTGGTTTGCAATTGATTCTCCTGGGAAGAAAGTAAACAGAGACAAAACACAGCCTGCTTTATTTCTTTTCCAGGTAGCTACATTTTTTCCAGCATTAGGGTTTCCCAGATCCTCCCAAACCATTCTGGACATCATAACTGGCATAATATAAGACCTGAACAAGCTGCTGATATGGTCATTTACAACCACTCCTTAATCTGGGATACAGGCAAATAACCTTTGGGTTTGTTTTTTTTTGGTGGAATATTGGATATATAGCAACAGCTAAAATCACCGCAAACCAAAAGATACAGATGATCTTTTAGACTGGGAGAGACTAATCCATAGTTCTGCCTATCAACTCTATGTGATGTGAAACCTCTTGTTTCTCTGTGGATTTTTGTTTAGAGAAAAGCTATCATACCAATCCTTTTGGGATCAAGTAAGCAGCAGAGAATGTAATACAATTTGCCCAAGTAAAACCTGAAAATAGATGTTGGAAGGTGCATTTCTCTCTGTTCCGCTCCCCGAGATGATGGATGAGTAATGCCAGGTTGTGTTTTGTTAGTGCATGTGTCTGTGTTTGTTCATTTCAAAATCCCAAGACTTAAAATCTTAATGTAAAATAAGTTAAAGGGGGCAGAATGGAAAAGTAGATAGTTCTCTGGCTTTGTACCCAGAGCAAACTTCTCCTAACTCATGTTGATGACAAACCTTCTGATCAGCAGCCAGAAACTTATTATTCCAACAGGTTTATTATCGCGCTGATTCTACAGTGAAAGATGGGATGAAAACAAGAGTTGCCCAGGGACACTGTATATTGCTGGAATGAAACAGAACGTTCTCGGAGAGGGTTTCTCCTTGTGCAATCCAGCACGCTGCAATGCACTGTGCACTCATCCAAGCATTAACAAAAGAAAAATTCCAGTAATCATACATTTGCCACAGCTCAAATGAGAAGTGTAATGACACCAGCCCAAAATCCGCTGCTCTGCGGAGATGAGAGGCATCCAGAATTGCACCCTTCTCTCCCAGCGGAGCAGCTCTGGATTTACATGAGAGAAAATCAGTACCAAACTCTGCCTATTGTGTTCTGTTTTGTTCTTGTTTGTTGCACACAAAAGACAACTGCATTAAGTTCTGTCTGAGCAGCAGCTCACGGCTGAGCTATTGTCAAGGGCTGCCCCGTTCTCAGGATGTGTGATTGGCACTTTGGGGTTTCTCCAGCCAGACATCAAAAATCATGAGCAGCTTCTGGAAGTGCAGGCCTCCCAGTGGCATTTCGGAATTCTTGTTGAGATTATTAAATGAAAAGGCATTTTCATTAAGATGGAAATTCTGGCCCTGCCGAAATCAATGGCAAGAGTTCTACTGGGCTGGTTGGAGCCTGAGTTCCCTCATCCCTATTTTAATGGCATCACTGCTCATTCTCCAGGGGAGGGAAACGAAACTTCAGGGGAAGATTAAACTTGGCTAAGTGATTCTCCTCCCCTCTAGCTAAGGCAAAATCTGAGTGCAGATGCCATTTGTGGGTTATGCTCTTACTTAAGGGAACAAATGGAGAGAAGAACAGGGCAAAAATCCCTTCCTATTGCTTAATGATTCCAAAGCCAGCAAAGTCAGTGGTCTTAATTGAATGAATAATGGTTTTCCACTATTCCTGATCTTATGTAAATTAATTACTAATTGTTTTCAGCAGCATCCATCTGTGACAAGCATGATGAGGAGATTGAGTCAATTATGAGATCATTCTGAACTTACACCAAATGCAACAAGAGTGAAGGAGCAGCTGCTTCAAAGGCGAGGTGAAAATGTTTTGAAGCTACTTCATGTCCCCAGGTAAGCAGACAGACAGTGGGAATACTCCTCCTATGAACCACATTGTGCTTATCAATTGGAGGTTCTTTGTGATTTGCTTTGTAGAACAAAATCAAGGTTGCTTTGGCTCTTTTGTCCCCAGTAACCTTGCTAAAACTATATAGCCCCATCTGGCTTTTAGGTCTCCTGCTTTCAGATCCTGATTATTTAATATCTTTCCCTGCCTTTTCCAGAACTGTCCTCAAGGGTATTTTTGCATTTAAAGTCTCTTTTCTATCTTGCACAAAGAGATGAATAAATGCAACGCGTCAAAAGGAACTAGTACTGAACTGCTCATCACCCAGGGAAAACATACTAAAAGGCTCTTGAGAACAAACTGTAGAGAGAAATTGGTAACTGGAGAGCTAATACAACTGTGCAGGTTCTGTGAGGATACTGGGCTTGGGAAAACACACTGCTTTCAGAAACTCCAGACGTGAACTGCTGCAAAAATGTGCTACTTCTGATTGCACAGTGTGTGTTTTAGGTCAATACTGTGCAATGTAATTCTTTCATCCTGAGAAAAGACCCCAGAGATTGTTCAGTCAGCAGGCTTGGTTGGGAACAATACAGTTTCTCTGATCCTGTGCAAGTGTATTGGTGTTCTGCTTTTTCTTGCAAGCATGTATGACATCCCGCATCAGACTGGTCTGTTTAAGATCCAGCATTGCAGCAGGCAGCTAAGGACCAGACCCCCAGCTGCAGAAAACCAACTGGGGCCTCTTGATTTTAATGAAGTTTTGAAACTCCGGCATCTGGCCCCCTCATCTTGGGATGCAACTAATTAGAGCAAATAATTAGGTTTCCTCATCCTCCCCAGATCCATTCTGTAATCTATTTTTAGTACTCCTTCAACAGTAGGCTGTCTGCACCCTCAAAAGCTATCCAGAAGCCCCTTCCCCATAGTGTTCTTATCAATAGTCATTCCTATTTTCAGTCTCGCCATCTGGCTAAAAACAACTGAATCCCTGTGGTTTATTTGTAAACTCTTTAGAGGGGGGAAATAGATCTTGCAACACCTTCATATTTCACAGAGAGCCTTCAGGGTCCCTCTCTTCATCATGAAGGTCCACCTGGCAATGAATGGAAAACCTGTGACAAAGCGTGCTAATGATGGTGCTTCACAGAAGGACAGAAGTCCAGTGACTGTTTGCTTAGTCCGTCTCAGGGAGGAGGGGGGAAAGACCCCAATGATTTCCAAGAACAAGTGGCCACCCTCCCTGCAGCAGGCTCTGTGTGTTAATTACAGCACAGCTGGCATCATTTGCGTTCATCAGTGATCTGCAGCACACAACACATCAACCTGAGTGATACAAACCAGCGTGAACGCTTTCTTCCCACCTCTCTAGAGATGCCTGTGTTTTTAACACGTTGTGAACACCTCGTTTTGATATTGTGATTATGGAAAGCAAGAAGAGGCAGAAAGCTGTTCCCTGGGAAAATATTTTTAAAGTGCTTCAGCAACTTACTTGCTTCCAAACTACAGCTTGTAATGGGTTTTAGTGGCAGCTTAGAGCTAAAAACAACTGTTCTGAATGCACTGAACTCAGGCTGGTCTTTAGACATGTCTGCTGTGCTGGGAAGCATAGACAAGGTCCTTTTTGGTGCCACACTACAGGCAGTTCATAGAGGTACTTTTAATTCCTTTTTTTATGCCAGCTGTGGGAATAGATCAAGAGGAGATACAGGGTGCCCTGGGATCTGGCTGGGGCTGATCCAGTGTAAGGCAGAGTTGACCAAGGGTAGGAATGTCCTGTGTGCAAGCAGTGAAATGCAGATTGCTCCATGGCTGCCAGAAAGCATCATTTATAGTGCTCGACAGTGCAAAGAAGCCCTCTAAAGGGCATTACCTACTGCTCCAGGTTGACATGGCAGCTCTGTGAGTGTGCAAGCTGGCCAGAAGAGCAAAACAATGACCTTTCAGAAAGCACCCAGTGTCAGGAAGCATCCCTGACTGAGGTAACTGGTTTGACATCCTGTGGAAGAACTGCCCAGAGCACTGAAGAACCAAAGAGCTGCCAGCAGGGATGGCTGGATTCCCATATAAGAGGAAATTTGCACTGCAACATCCAAATGGCAGTGTGGAGAGCTCGTTGCTGCTGAGCACAGAGCTCCTACCCATGCGTAGGATGAGCACAAAGATGCATTTTATCAGCTGTGTAAAAAGGACTCGGTTGGATTTTGTGTTGTGATGCCTGCATCTTGCTGTTTTACTGATGAGTGTCAGAATCCACAAGCTGATGTAATGGGATGGCTGCAAGTCCTGGGAAGGAAGAGCCTGGGAGAAAAACAAAGGAATAAAATTGTCTGGGTTTTGTCAAAACAACCCTTTGATGAAGAGATAGGTGACAAAAGATGGGGTGGGGAGAGGGTGGCAGAGCTGCTGCCTCTCTGAGGTAAAAGAAAGGCACTATCGTTCTAAAAACACAAAGTCCTGAACAAGTGTGGCTGCCAAGGGAGAGAACAAGATGACCTGGTGGTTAGTAAAGCAGCAAGACGAACAGCTCATGAAGAACAAAATAGCACGAGGACCTATATGTAGAGAGGTGTGCATGAGCAAAAGGGACGACTGCTGCTGGCACAACCACGAATGATGCCACCGAGGCAGTGGGTTGATCTACTGCAGAAGAACGAGGTTCATCTGTTTCAGGGGACTCCCAAAGCAGATTCAATTTCACGTATTAGGAGACCCCAGTGCTCCGTTGGAAATTCTCCTTTGCCCTTCTCAGGGAGTGCCAGAGAGAAATTCACAGCAGAGGAAGAGAGAGAAAAAAAAGCAGAAAGATGTTTAAACCACCTCGATAACGAAACAGATGTTTAAAGTACTGAGAACCAGCTACAAGAGAGTTAAACCATAACTAGTAAGCACCGAATATTGCTGCGCTAGATCAACTTTATACAGGCTGAGAGGCTCCATCTCTTCCATCTGAGGAGATTTCCAAGGAACAATGGAAGAAAAGAGAATGGCATTGAGTCATTCAATGAAGGAGAGTTAAGTGCATGAAAAGCAGGGGGCATCAGAGAAGTAGCGATAGAAAAGCCCAAGCAACGTAGTTGGAACATGCACTGGGAAAAACGCACAGAGAAAACTCTGGGGCGAAGTATAGACAGGAACAAAGTAGTTTATCTATCACCTTGACTTCTATTGTTGTTTCATTTCTGTGCCACTAAAGGATATGCAGTTTAGTTACATTCTCTGTAAATTGAGGAATTGGCATCAAAGTTACCAGGCTCTCTTTTAATATCTCTTTATAATGAAAAAGAAAGCAAGGCCTGAAATGTCTGACTAATGATACAAGACATGACACGAAGTCAGAGCTAACTGTAAGATGCAGGTGATAAGAAAACCAGCAACAGGACAGATAAGATATGGACAGAGACCTTACGCGATACCTCAAATCTGGTTCAAAACACAGCCAAGTGAGTAAGGTTTCTTTTGACAGTCTGTGTTTTCAAACAAATAACTGCCTGGCTTATCACTTGGAGCCACAGGGAAGTGGGTAGGCACAGGGGAAACTCCAGCCACATAAAAATTCTCAGCCTATAGAAGTGTTCCAGGCTAAGGCTCAAGCACCAATGCCTGCAGGGTGACACGATACTGAAGTGTGGGGACTGACATCTGAGGCATGGCAGATCCTACCTGCTGCTGAGGAGGTGGATGGGCCTTCAGTAGGAAGAAAAGTACAAGTCATCTGCTGAAGCAAGGCAGGGAATCTCTGCAGCAGCAGAGACCGACTGCCCCTCCAAATAGGTGATTTAACATCATAGGGTTGCTTGCTTCATGCTTCTCACAGAAAGCTCCTCGTCCTTTCTCTGCTAAGCTCCTTGCCAGCTCTTTAGGCCCTGTTTCCCCATGGAAAGGGCAGGAAACATAAAAGGAGTCAAGATCGTGCTCATGTCAGGTCAGCTGCCACCCTCCAAATGCCAGGGAGCGCATCTAACTCGACAGTATAGTGAGGATTGAGAGCTGCTCTCAGCATGTACATATCTGACATGCATGTATAAGGACAAAACTGGGGAGGGGAAGAAAACCAACCCCCAAACCGTATCATGTCCAGCATGGTCAAGCTTTCTGTAATTTAGCCAATTTAAAAGTCTGGGAGGGGGAAATTTCCCAGAAAACAGCACCAGGATTGAGGGAGGAGGGTGAGTTATCTGATTTGAGCTTTAAAAAGAAAAAGATTCAGCTCTGTTGGAAGGAAACATCTTCATCACTTCCTTTACAAGGTTTATCTTGCTCTTCATCAAGGTCTGTGCTGTAGTGATGTCTGTAGGAGCAATCTGCACTCTGCAATGTTGTCCCTTTGAAAGTGCTGCTGTTCTGAGCAGATCTGCTGGGCAGGCTGGGTATGGTTTGCAAGTTCATCCTGCAAAATCCTGCCTGCATTTGTTGTTTTCTCTCCCTCTGAGGCCTTCCATCAACTGCACGTGGTGTGTAAGCATGAGACTATGGTTCCTGAGGAATGGATCAGGATTGATAAGCCAATTAGGAAAAGTTTGAGAGCTGTTGTCTTGCTGGTCTTATGCTACGTGTTTCACAGCAGGGGATAGCAGTGCTGATTTGATCAGAAATCATTAGTCATTATTTCTTTCAGCAAAGCCTTTGACAGCTTGCTTTGTGCAGTGCAGTGGAATATTCCACAGGATAACAAAGCAAACGTATGTTCAAGGATCCGTGGAAGACACTAATTGCAACAAGGCATGGGGACAGGCATGGAAACACGGAGTAGTGTGCTACTTTCATTGGCACGTAGACCATTCGATTCCCCATAGGTCTTGCACCTCATTTACTCTTGAGAAGACATTCTGCAATGCTATCACAGACAGGAAAGAAAAGAAAAAGCAGAACTGGCAGTGGTTTATGCTATTTTACACCACAACAAGACAGTGGCAACTCTGGTTCCTAAAGGCAATCAATATTAAAGTTTCTTCTCTTTGCTCACAGCTGGAGCAGAGGGTTTGCCATCCTCCAGCTGTACACAGGTTCAAAAGGAATCAGCTGCACTAGCGGACAGTGAAGAGAGTAAGTGCTTCCACCAAACAGCTTCTTTTAAGAGAACCTTAAAAATTAAACCGTAGCCATCTGTCACGGTGAAGCACAGGCACACTTTTCACCTTCAGAGGGCTTTACAGGCATTGACTAATTAGTCCTTGGGACCTACGAGGTCTGATTCTTTTCCCCCAATTTAGACTGGGAAGTCAGCAGGGGCATCTCGTATCCCGGGGCAGGAATTCAGGCTCCCTGCAAGGCAGGAGAATTGCAATCCTTTTGTAGTAGTCAACGTTTTCAAGCAGCAGGAGCATAAAGTTGAGCACTTCTACCCCTCCTTATGCACTTATGGCAAATTAAAGGCTTGATTTTTCTTTTCCCACAACTGCCGCACATCCAGACACTCCTCTTGACTTATAAATACTAACTGTCCAGTTTGAATAGGAGCTGCAGGTGCTCAGCCCTTTGAATATTAAGCCGTTAAAAAGGGTGTGAATTAGACTTACACAAGTAAAGTGTCCATTGATTTGTTAGCTGAACTGGAAAATATTTCCCATGCTCTGAATGTGTTTGAGTTCATCTGAAAACTGGTTTATTTTTTCCCAAAATGACCTTCTGCTACTACGCTTTTTTCTTGTGGTGAATAAGATGTTTTATTTCATTTGCTGCATTGGGTTAAAGGATAAGAACCTGAGTCTTGAAAGATCGTGAGCTTTGCTCTGTCATTTACAAATGACAGATTAAAAACTTCCACTTTCTTAAAACAAAGAAATAGTTTTTTACCTAAAGTGTTCATCAAGTTTCCACTTCCTGTTGACTCAAAACTTCACACTTCAGTAAATAAATCATTCTCTTATCTCAAACATCAGGCTTGGGAACTAAACTTGGGACATCCAGAGGGTGATGACGGGTCTCCAAGTAAAAACCTTGGATTCAAACTCTCCTGCTTCACGGTCTGTACCAGTCTGAGCCCTACCTAGCACGCGTCCTCCTCTCCCCCTTGTTGCTGTCATCTAGGAAGGAACCTACCCCAAAGTCTTGTCGATGGATGGCCCTACTTAGAGCAGGGAAAGAAGGGGGGATCGATTGTTGTAAAGAGGTGCGAGGTATTTAAAAATAGCAAGTAGGAGAAATGTGATGCAGCAACCATAATATATTAGCAATGAAAAATACATATGAAGGCTACAACTTCAAGGCCTTGACATGAAGGAGCAGACTACTTTGAACTGTTGAATGAAAGCAGAATGGCAAAAAGGAAAAACCAAAAGGAGGCATGAAGAATGAATGATGTAAGTACATAAGAGAAACACATTAAAACATGGGTTGTGAGAATGGTGAATCACATCCATCAGGTTATAATAGGTCAGGGTGTTGCCTGAAAGACCTTTGCTGAAGATTTTCGGGGTTCTTATAAATCAATACACAGTCCAACAACGATGTGAATAAACCATAGTATTTGAGGGCTTCCAGTTTCTCTGAAGAGTTCCATACATTGAAGTGGGTCATTTTGAAAACAGCAGCCCAAATTTTGTTTGTTCTAAATGAACCTTACTTAGGATGTAGTGTTATATTGTGTGTTCAAAGGTTAGGATGTTTTGAACAGCTCTTTATAACCAGCCTCATGAGTTTTTGTGGCATGGACAGTGGTTTTCAGGCATGAGCATTACACTCCTTAGGAAACACACACAATGGAATGACAGCAGGGCAAAATATTTCATAGCCAAAGTGACTTTCCATGATGATGGAATAATAAATGCAGAAGGGGGAAAGGCCAAGTGCAAATGCTGAAATGCATTCACAAGTGCATTTGTTTCTGCAGCTGCTGGAGTGACACTTGCTCGTGTGTGGATTCATTCAGCGAAGCATTTGTAGTTTATCACCTCATTAGGAAAGTGGGCACCTCACACACCTCCGAGCAGGGAGCTCGTGCTCTCTACTGCTACTTTGCTGCCAGCAGTTACTGTTGATCGATTTACGTTATGAAAGGATTAAAGTGGATGATAGACAGAACAGTCCGTCACCTCCAGCAGGAAAGTCAGATCTGTCAGAAGACTTCTGAGCAAGTCCTAGGGCGGGTTTGCTGGTTCAGGATTTGTTGTGCTGCGGGTTGGGACAGGAGGGTTTGACCTTGCAGCACAGTGAACTGTGCTGTGCCATTGCTGGAGATTGGTGGTGTGCTCCTTCTGTGACTTCCTCTGCAGCCGCTTGTTTTCCTTACGTGTTAAGCTCTGTGCTATGGAGAAAGGATGGCGTTTACCATGAGTTTGGGCAGTGTTTTGCTTTCTTGCTAGTTAATGTCTCTGCAGCCTATTGCAATAGGCTGGGCACCGCTGCCGCCCAGAAAGGGTGGAACTGGTCTTTAATATTAAAGATGTGTGGTGGTACATGGCATGGCTTAGCACCATTCAAACCTCAATGGTGCATACGACACAGCTGCTAAATTGATAAAAATAGGCCACTTTTATCAAATATTAATCTGTAAAGAACACAAGGTGACTAGAAAATGGGTGGATGACAAAGGTTTGCAGCCAGTGGAAGCAACAAGCAGCCCTGAAGGTGTGTGGCTTTCCTTGATGAAGTTTTCTATGGTTTATGTGCTGGCTAGTGATGCTGTTACCTAGAAATCAAGCAGGAGAGCAGTCTGGGTACAGAAGTAGAAGCCTCAGTCAAAATGCACTGAGTTTCTTCACAAAGCTGGGATTATTAATAACAAGTGTGCCATGGTTGCATCAGGAGGCCTCAACTGAAATTGGAGCTGAAATATATTGGTTACCCACAAATACACAGAGGGGAAAAAATTCTGATTCAGAGAATTTACAGCTTAAACTGACAAGGTTAAAACCCAAACAAGCCAGTAAACAAAACAAATCCCAACAACAGAATAAAAGGTAAGGAAAGAAAGAGACAGGGCAGGAAATGAATTCCCAAAGACAGTACAGTCCCCCTGCAGTTGTATGGTGGATTATTAAGGGCTCAAAGCTGAGTCAGAACTCAGAAGTCCCAATTCCCTGACTGCCCGGCTCTATCCTTTCAAAAGGAGGGGAAAAAAAACCCAAAGGTTAAAATGAATAGAAAAGATATTGATCCTTAAATGTGGTTGAAACAAGCAGGAGGTTTTATCCTAAAATGTTAATCTGAAGGCAGATAAAAGGCTCGTCACTGTGTGGTAGAGAAGAAAACACGGCATGCAGCAAGTGACTGTTATGTCTTGGGAAGGTGATTAAAATTCCTCTGGTGTCTTCTCCAAGTTCGAGTGTTTCTTCTTTCAGCCAGGTATCTGAACTTGGAGCTGTGAAGAAATCGGGTACCCTTCTATCTGCTAAACTGTATTCACAGCCATTGTTCGTGAATGGCTGATGTTACACAGAGTGAGGGGTTCAAACTCTTTTGACAAGGGCCTGTAGGTACAGGCCGAGGGGAATGGCTTTAAGCTGCCCGAGGGGAGATTGAGATGAGCTCTGAGGCAGAAGCTCTTCCCTGTGAGGGTGCTGAGGCGCTGGCACAGGGTGCCCAGAGAAGCTGTGGCTGCCCCATCCCTGGCAGTGTTCAAGGCCAGGTTGGACACAGGGGCTTGGAGCAACCTGCTCTAGTGGAAGGTGTCCCTGCCTGTGGCAGGGGTTGGAGCTGGAGGAGCTTTTGAAGGTCCCTTCAACACAAATCAGTTTGGGATTCAGTGAAACCCTGCCAGCAATTGCACAGCCAGCTGTGAAGGTGTCTGTAACCAGAGATGATTGATAATCAACTTCCCATTCCCTAGGTTGAGAACCAGCTGTTTTTCTTCACTACTGGAGGGTGATCCAATGCTGTTTCTACCAAAAGCGAGCCATTTCTGCTTATTGCCACCAGGGATGAATTAAGCCATGGGAATGGAGGATGAAAACCACATTTACTGGTTTTCTCACTGTGTTCGCTCTTGAATCTCTGGCAGAATAATTGACTGCAGAAGAAGGCTTGCCACAGCATTGTCACAGAAGGAATGGCCCAGTTAGTGTGGTTTTCACAGCTGGCATCCTGGCATGCTTTAATGGTTCCAAACAAGATTCTGTATGCAATTACTTATACACAATTACAGAATCATCATAGAATCATGCGCCTGGTCCAACCTGGCCTTGAACACTGCCAGGGATGGGGCAGCCACAGCTTCTCTCGGCACCCTGTGCCAGCACCTCAGCACCCTCATAGCACAGAACTTCTGCCTCAGGGCTCATCTCAATCTCCCCTCTGGCAGGTTAAAGCCATTCCCCTTGTCCTGTCCCCACAGGCCCTTGTCCAAAGCCCCTCTCCAGGTTTAAAATACTGTCATTATTAAGGCCACTCGTATATCCTATAAGCACAGTGCAATGTGTATGTACAGTACAATGAAGTACGTCTTCACTGTTGCACATAAAAAAAAAGGCTGTCTTGGATAATCTGTGCCTCAGGAGGGTTTTGGCCAGAACTAGTCTGGCAAAACCCCATCAAAACGTGTCAGGATCTCTTTCATGTCAGGTTCTAAGGTTTTCACTGCCAAAAGTGATTAATGGTTTTTCTGCTTTCCACACTTTTGGGACAGTCAAGTTGAGATTTCTATGGGCCAGGATTCAACAGGTGATTAGGATCTACTGGAGTATGCTGAAACACCCTTGTTGTCAGCAAAGCCAAGCAGCAGTCCTTCTTGGAAATGCCTTTCTTTATCTATGCTTTTGATTATTTTTAAGGTTGTAGCTGAAATAGCCACACAGATTAAAATGCTTAATTCTTGGTGTTTTCTGTTCCTGCACTCCCTCTTCTGGCTTTCTAGAATTATTTAGTAAACATCTTATGCCCACATCATAAGGACAACTTGGGTATGGGTTGTAAAAACATGAGTTGTAATGATAACACGTGCTTTGCTAGCAGACAACACAAAAGGGACTACTTCTAAATAAATCAGAGCATGGCCATAGCAGCCAAGCACTTCTGTGCGTAGATATTCCAGTGAAGGTTCCCTGGGATGTAGCAGAGCAAAAGTAGTCCTAATGGTGGTGCAGGAGTTGCAATACCATGGATATGAGGTAGGGATAGGGATAACCAGAAGGCGTCACTGGAGTATGCTCTCCAGACTTCTAGTCTGCTCTCTCTTGAGCGGTTCAGTAGAACCATGAGCTTAAATTTGCCCTCCTTCACCAGTAGATCTTTTTTCCCCCCAGTTCTTCTCCCAAACTGTGGAACAATAACGTTGTTAGATCAACATTCTCCTGCGCTGTTTAAAACCCAGCTATTGTGGGAACGTAGAGCTGAAATCAATGTTAATGATTTTTGTTTGCTCAGCCCGAGGGAAACATAAAAACATGGTGAGGAAAATTCTGCATTTAAAGTTCAAAACCATTAAAACCCCATGTAGACAAGGTGTAAGGGATACGGTTTAGTGGTGCACTTGGCATAATGGTTGGACTTGACGATCTTAAAGGTTTTTTCCAACCCAGCTGATTCTATGATTGTATTTTTCATTCTCTCAACATTCTTCCAAATGTCTTTCCTACCATCATTTATCTTCACAGCCCCCTCCATCAGCTCGCTGGGAAACTGAGCTAATGGTGGAAAATGAGGCCAACAAAACTTCCTTACACACCTTCTGCTGTATTTACAGTGCCCTTTTCTCAGTTGCAGACACGTTTTGCTTTCATTTCAAGCACCAGAAGCCAGGTAAGACACACAGAGAAACGTCTCAGTGTTACAGAAAGAGTTCAAATGGAAACTGAAGAGGCAGCTACGTGGTGTTGATGTTGTTCCTCTTTCAGTAAGCTCTGTGTGGCCGTAAGAAAGTCTTGAGATGGTTTGATAAGTGTTTTCAGTGTATAATAAGAGATAAGTTACATATGCACCTCATTTTAAGTTTTGGAGGTCTACCTTAATAAAGTAATATGGAAAGGTGCTCTAAAGTGTATACTAAACACATGCCGGTTCAACGTGCCAAGTCAGCTTCTCCATGGATTTTAGCATTCAGAGAGGTCCTAAAACTCAGTGGTTTTAAAGAAATGTTCCTGGATTGTGGGGAATTCCTGCCACGGTGAAGCCTCAGACAGCAGAACCGTAATGTTTCCTGCCACGCCATGCACCAGCCTGCGAGGTGCTAGAGGAAGGGGGAGCGGGCAGGCAATTTCTGCATGTGTGGAAAGGAGCTTCCATGGTTTCGGGGTGCATTCCCCTGTCATTTCATAGAGTCTGTGCTCTAGTCCCATAAATACAGTGATGTGTGACTCAGGTGAGTCATGCCATTTATCGCTTCACGCCGGAGTACTTGCTCAGATCTAGCAGATTGCTGATAGGGTGCATTGCAGCCTAAGGAGAGAATCAAGTTTGCTTCCTCTTCTGGAAAGCCCCCAGCAATCCTGCTGGGTATAAAACCCTCGCAAGAGGCTGTGCTACTTTCAGGGTGATGAGCTTCATAAACACCAGCTGATGCATAACGGTATTACTGTGGTCTGAGGACCTGGGTATTGCAGGAGAGTGGTTTTATAGGACATCACTGGGACTTATTAACCTGCATAAAGATACTCTCATACCTCGTTACTTGCAAGACTAGAGCCAGTAATTTTGCACGTTTTGGTCTTTGCGTATCATGTGATAGTTCAGAGTAAATTTCATCATACCAGGCAATGGAAGTTGCTGTACAACAGCAGGACTTCATGGCTACACTGTCAGTCCTGAGCAAAGTGGAATTGACATGGGAGAAAACAAGAACAAAACCCAAACTCACTCTCTGTAGTATCAGAAGACATAATTTGATGCCTTGTAGTGTCACTTGTAATGTCACGTATCATATGTTGTCACAGAATCATCATAGAATCCCAGTCTAGTTTGGGTCAGAAGGAACCTTGAAGCTCACCCAGCTCCAAGGGACACCTTCCACTAGAGCAGGTTGCTCCAAGCCCCTGCGTCCAACCGGGTTTTGGGATGGGCCAGCCACAGCTTCTCTGTGCACCCTGTGCCCCGCAGTATCTGTGAGTTAAGGCGTTTAAAAACAACCCAACCAACCAAAGGAACACAAAGCTTTCTGACTGCTTTTCTTGTAGGGAGGCTGAGAACAGAAAGCAGAGGGCTGATGATCCACTTTTCCTGCGAGTTACGCACTCATCCCGCACCGGCTTCAACGG
>NW_009940771.1:2109-2317 GCF_000696875.1 Nestor notabilis | reverse complement strand
TGGGTCCAGTGCTCCTGGTGCTCTCCTGCGACCTCTGGATGTGCTGGTGAATGACCCAATGTGGTGCTCTCTGTGCTGTAGGACATGGTCCTCTCCAGGCACTACCACAGTGCGAGTCCCCGCCTGCACCAAAACCTCTTGTCAGGGGCTGTCCCCGTCCTCCCCAACCCATGGGAGGTTTTACTCACCCATATGGGACAGCTTACTC
>NW_009940771.1:1425-1657 GCF_000696875.1 Nestor notabilis | reverse complement strand
GGCTCACATCGCGGGTGATGGCAATCCCACTGCTGCTCCATAGGGCACAAGCATCTCAGCCAACCCCTGCCAAAGCTCCGGTGCTGCTGTGTGCCACCACAAACTGCTGTGTAATGCCTGGCAGCGAGCTCCACCGGTGACAAACCTGCTTTGAGTCCATGCCCCAGCACCGGGACTCTGTGCAGAACCCCCTTCCTGACCTTTCTGTTTCATTACTGCTATTACTGTAGCC
>NW_009940771.1:884-1124 GCF_000696875.1 Nestor notabilis | reverse complement strand
GCCATGTTTGGGGTGTCACAGACCGATGTTTAACACCCTCTCCTCATTCAGAGGAAGCACTGGAGGCTTTGAGAAGCTGGGGGTGGGGTGCCGGTGCTTTTGGGGCAGGGGGGCAGGAGCTTTCTTAAGCTGTCCCAAATGGGGACACGGTGGCACTGGGAACGCAGCGGCTCCTGGGAAGATGAAGCTGGGATTTTCCTGGGGGAAAAGCCTGTTTCTCCTCCAAAACCCAGGCTCTGG
>NW_009940771.1:0-532 GCF_000696875.1 Nestor notabilis | reverse complement strand
GGACCGGAGCGGGTCGGGGTGCTGGGGGCCAGTGGACCCCTCCTGGGGCAAGGGCCACATCCACCGTAGTGCTGCCGTCCCCAGCTCGCTGCAGGGTGCTCCCAGCCGGGATCCATCCCGGTAATTGGCTCACGGTGCTCAGGGAGCATTCTCGGAGCCGTAATCCCACCGGATCCCCGGCCGGGGGTCAGGGACTTCTTGGTGAGAGCGGCTTAGCCCCCCCCCAGCCCTGCCTGGTGCCCGCTCAGCCCCGCGGGTGCTGGCTCCGGTGCTTGGACACTGCGCGAAGCCATTTCTCCCAACAAGACGTGGGATAACGCACAACGTGGGGGACAGGGATGTGCCCCCCCTGCGCAGGGTGCCTGGCCAGTGCCATCACTGTGTTTGCTCCTGGGTGAACCAGCACCCCGCACGGGGACCAGGCTTGGTCCTCCCGCCTTGGCATTGTCTGTTATTGTCCCCCTGAAAGCCTCTCCCCCCCTGCTCCGGCTGATTCAAGGGCTGCAGAGGAGGCGGCCGGCTCCACGCGCCA
>NW_009940770.1:2386-2606 GCF_000696875.1 Nestor notabilis | reverse complement strand
ATCATGGAGCAGTTCAATTTTGGCTGGCCCGAGTCACTTGACTGCGGCAAGCTGCCCACCAAGAACGACCCCAATGCCCTTTGCATGGAGGCCCCCGAGAATGCCTCGGCTGCTGAGCCTCACAAGGGCCAGGGCATGCTGCCTGTGGCACCCCGGCCATGGCCGCCAGGCACTGCGGAGGGACGGGGGCCCCCACGGCCCGGGGGCTGTGACCACCCCG
>NW_009940770.1:1457-2312 GCF_000696875.1 Nestor notabilis | reverse complement strand
GGGAGGACAAGGACTTCGCCTTCATCTGGATGGCCATCTGGTCCACCCTCTGCTTTGTCTCCACCGCCTTTACCGTCCTCACCTTCCTGCTCGACCCCCACCGTTTCCAGTACCCTGAGAGGCCCATCATCTTCCTCTCCATGTGCTACAACGTCTACTCCGTGGCCTTCATCATCCGCTCAGTGGCAGGGGCCGAGAACATCGCCTGCGACCGTGAGAACGGTGAGCTCTACATCATCCAGGAGGGGCTGGAGAGCACGGGCTGCACCATCGTCTTCCTCATCCTCTACTACTTTGGTATGGCCAGCTCGCTCTGGTGGGTCATCCTCACCCTCACCTGGTTCCTGGCTGCTGGGAAGAAGTGGGGACACGAGGCCATAGAGGCCCACAGACGCTACTTCCACCCCCCACCACCTCCTTCCCCGTGCCGGCGGGGGCCCTCCCAGCCATGAAGACCATCATCATCCTCACCATGCGGAAGGTGGCAGGGGACGAGCTCACGGGGCTGTGCTATGTTGGGAGCATGGACGTCAGTGCCCTGACTGGCTTTGTCCTCATCCCCCTCTCCTGCTACCTGGTCATCGGCACCTCCTTCATCCTCACAGGCTTCGTCGCCCTCTTCCACATCAGGAAGATCATGAAGACGGGCGGCACCAACACGGAGAAGCTGGAGAAGTTGATGGTGAAGATTGGGGTCTTCTCCATTCTGTACACTGTCCCGGCCACCTGCGTCATCGTCTGCTACTTCTATGAACGGCTGAACATGGATTACTGGAACCTCAGGGCCCTGGAGCGCGGGTGCCTGCACCTCCCTGGCCGCCGCGCCGCCACCTGCTCCTTGGAGGCCTCAGTGGC
>NW_009940770.1:754-1072 GCF_000696875.1 Nestor notabilis | reverse complement strand
CTAGAGATTGTTTTGTTGTTGTTGCTGTTGCCAAATCCAGTGACTCTTCTAACGCTTTCTTTGGGGGGGCAGCAGGGATGGGGCAGGGAGGGGAATAATCCAGCCTGTGTTTATTTAATTCTGTAATTTATTTTAGATTTTTTTTTTAATCATTAGCTGCGAGGAATGGAAAAAACAATAAACCCTGGATGTGTTATTTCAACTGAGCCTGGTGCTGTTTGGAGGAATTTGAGGGGGCCCAGAGCAGCCCCATGGGATGCCCCAGCACAGTGGATCCCCATGTGGGTGCGTGCGGGGCCGGGAGCTCTCGTGCCAGCG
>NW_009940770.1:0-554 GCF_000696875.1 Nestor notabilis | reverse complement strand
GGCCGTGGTGCCAAGCAAGGGGGGCTCAGCATACCAGGCACAGCAGGCCAAGAGCTGGGTGATGGGCTGGGGGCGCAGGACCTTGCGGTGGAGAGGCTCAGCTTTGATGTCCCACACAGAAGCCCGAGGTGCGGGTAATGGAAACTTATGGGCAGCTTTATTTATCCCCTGCTCTGGTTACAATCCCTGCTTGCCTTCCCCATTGTCCAGAGGGAAATTCAAGCCTCAGCTGGTGTTGCCGGGGGAGCTGGGCTGAGAGGTGGGCAGCAGGGGCTTGGCTGCTGGTTTGCCCAGTGCCAGGAGGTAGAGATGGGCTCTGCTCTGGCCCCATGGCGGGCAGGGACACAGGCAGTGCGGGACCTGTGGCAGGCAGGGAGCTGTAGCAGGGGCACAGGCAGCCCTGGTGATGCTCAGACTTGGCCATCATCAAATTGCCTGTTAATTAGCAGCACTGGGCCCTAAGAAGGGTGTCTGAGGCTCCTGGATGTTGCCCAGGGAGCAAGAAGCCAGCAAGGGAGCCCCTGTCCAGCACCCAGCTGAGCACCAACAGCTCC
>NW_009940769.1:0-1265 GCF_000696875.1 Nestor notabilis | reverse complement strand
GCGATTGCGGAGCCCTGAGCTGCTGCGGGGGCTGGAAGGAAACTCTTCCCATTAGCAACACAAAAAGCTTCTTTCTTATTTCAACCCTCCTGCAACTCCAAGTGGAAAACAGGGAAGGGGGGGAAGCAGCTTCCGCAGCGCGGTGGGGTTGGGGTTTGCCACCTACTACGAGCACAAGCATTAACCCGCACCCAAGGGGGGTGATCGACTCCAGTCCATCCCCAGGGGCACCTCCAAACGAGGTCCTCGCAGTGCTGGGGACACTGAGGCTGGTGCGAGGGGGGACAAGAGCTGCTGATGGCCACTGAGTGCCCCCAAAGCACCCGTCGGGGTCCCCCCAAGGGGCGCAGGCAGCTGAGCAGGGGCTGGACCCGCTGCCTCTTTGAGGGCTGAAGGGAAACGAAAGCTGCTGAGTTGGAAGTTCCAGTTTCCAGGGAAAAGCAGCTGACACTGAGAGTGGAGGAGGAGGAGGATGACGTGGCTGGGAGGTGTGAGGGGCATCCCTGAGGAGATGGGGCTCCAAGCGTCCAGCGCTGAGAGGTTCCACATGCTGGGACAACCAGGACTTTGGGAAACACTGAGTCCATCGCTCCCCCACCACCATACTGGCAATTGCCACAGGCTCGATCCTCTGCAGGGATTTGGGGTGTCCACTGGATCGTCATTCCCATTTGGCACATTAGCTGCATCCGAGATGTGGTTCTCGGCACGTGGCGGTGAGGGATGTCCCCAAAGCCAGGCAGCACCAGCGCGAAGTGGAGAGCGTTGGTGAAGGAGGGAATGGAGATCTGAGCCATCACCGTGTCCCTCTTCACCAGGGACGGTGCCACAGGGGGACACTGGGAAGCTCCAGCAACCACTGTGGTCCAGCAGCGATGGAAAAGAGCCTGGTGAGGGCACTGGGGCTGCCAGCACAGCCCTTTGCAGGGCACAGGGAACCTTGTGGGTGCCTGGAGATACCAGGAGACCCCCCCAAAGACCCTCCCCTCTGATCCCTCTGCGGAGGGGGTGCACCCTGACATCTCCTATTCCCTCACCCAAGCCATGGTGCCTCTGGTCCTGCTCTACGTGGCACTCACAGGAGGCGGTGGCACCACTCGGGGCTCTTTGGAAGCATCCAGCTCCTGATTTTGGGGTCTGCAATAGGCGGGGGTTACACACAGCACGGAAGGCGTCTGGATCCGGGCTCCTCCTGCCCCGGGGGTGATGGAGGCTTGGTCAGAGGCTGGGAGCAGGCAGGATGTGGCCCAACAAGCAGCATGTCC